>NW_016157881.1:65827-67799 GCF_001687245.7 Rhagoletis zephyria
CAACCCCAAGTGTGAAACCTTAAGTGACATACATTTACATGGTTTATTTGTGTTAATATTGCTTTTAAATTAATTTTTAACGCAAATAGAACATTGAGGTTGTTCACGCTTGCCTGGTTATCAGATTATCTGGTTAAAAATTATTATTGTGGAATGTATTTTATTGTTGTAAACTGAATACAAAATATAACCACATAACTACAGAAGCTGATAACCAGGCAAGTGTGAAAAACCTCATTAATTTTATGTCGAAAATACTTTATATTTTGACATCAGCGCCAATTCAGGGTAAATTTTTTTTACATACGCCAAATTCGACCCAAATCGGAATATCTCAACTTTTCCACCACCTAGCAAAACCATTTTTCGCAAAAATGTTTCTGGTTACATAGCCAGTATATATTTTAAAAATCAGACTAACTGGCCCATAAATACGTTAGATATACGACTTTTATTTTTCGTGGTAGACCTTCCGATGGAAACACCCATATAAGGTCCGACTCAATCTAATGTACATATACCAAAACAAACAAACAACCTGCCTATCGAGACTCGACGCAAAAAATTTAATATATTGGTTCCGTACTTACATATACTATACTTACTTGAAGCGGTTAGCTTTATCAAATTCAACAAAACTTGGTACAGACACTCCTAGAACTTGCATATAATTGAATTTTAACAACAGTCAATGTTTGGTCGGTATTGAAAATTTACAAAATTGGACATTAACCACATCCACTCCTTGTAAAGGCTTGTTTTTTCAAGCACGTATACCTACTTATACATGGGAGGTGGGTTCATGCACATATGTTAGCAGAAATTGGAACAAGCTAAAATAAATTGTGACGCACATTTTAGACAACAATCCATCAATCTTATTGAAAGAATGCGTTATCTAATACTTTATAATTAAGCTGGACGAATTAAAAAAAAACACATACATATCATTTTGACTTTAACTTTACTTTCATATCTCTAAAGTGTAATATTTAAGAGATACAAAAATTGCTCCTATAACTGCATTAAATATTATTACATTAAGCGAACAATTCTTGTATATATACATATATCCATAGGGGTTTCCGAGAACCAACGATTTTGATGAAATTTTGTACACAGATAATGTTTTGGATTTTAAGGTTATCTGAATAGGCATTATCTCCGTATCTCCGAGAAGACTCGCATAAGGTTGCCACCTGTTCGAAATTAGTTACAAATTAATTAAAACATCATAATATGGGTATCAAATGGAAGGCGTTTTGAATATCCATTATTCAAAAATATTTTTAATAGGGTTGCCACCTATTTTGAATCGCATATTTATTAAATTTTTTTTTAAAACAAAATGTAAAATATTACTTCCTTTTTGGTTGTTGTTGTTTCCGACAGGGTGGGTGTATGATGTATTATGGAACGAATTTCCGTCATCCCTTGTCAAATTTGGTTTGGAGACAAACCGGTTTCGGCGTTGTGCCATCTTCAGTGTCATTTTTCGTTCTGCATAATTTTTGTTGGTTGCTCGTATTTATACTCCTTGTTAACTACCTCTTTCTTTTGTTAGGTACGTCTTTTTAGTTTTGCAGTGTTTGCGGTACTCAATAGGTAGATGAATTGTTTTGGCTCGTTTTTGACGGCAGGTAGAAGTCCGTGATTTTTACCCCCTTTGTTTTTGCAGTCGGTGTATTCCCTTCCATATCTGTCCTTAATATTTTCTTGTTGTCATTCTTCTTCTTGTACAGTAGTTTTAGAGGTTCAAACAGTACGTCCGATGCAGTATTTATTTGCTCATTTATTATTTGTCCTTTGAAGGTCTTCTGTTTATATATTTCCATATTTTCTAATATATTCAATCTCATCTACCTATTGAATACCGCAAACACTGCAAAACTAAAAAGACGTACCTAACAAAAGAAAGAGGTAGTTAACAAGGAGTATAAATACGAGCAACCAACAAAAATTATGCAGAAGG
>NW_016157881.1:67896-90139 GCF_001687245.7 Rhagoletis zephyria
TTGTCCTTTATGTTGTACACGGAGAAGTTCTGTTGTTTGTCCAATCTTCATTGGTGTGCATTTCTTTTTGATCATGTGATTCGCGAAGTTCGATTCTATTGCAGCCTCTGGTTTTCGTTTTTTCTTATTATAATCCCTTATGTGTTCTCGATCCCTTGTTCTTATATTTCGCCCTGTTTGTCCTATGTAACTGTGTCGGCACTCGCAGGTTAACTTGTAAACACCCTGTTTATCTAGCGGGTCTTCCTCGCTTATTTTCTCTTTCAATATATTTCCCACTGTGTTCCTTGGTTTAAATGATGTCTGAATGTCGTACTTATGAAAGAATTTGGCAATTTTGTAAGATGTCTTTCCTGTGTAAGTTAGAGCTGCCCAAGTTTTTTTATTGTTTTCCTCTTTGCTAGTCTTTTTCGATTTTGTGTCCTTTCTTAACTTCTCCACCAGGCCTCTCCTATATCCGTTATTTTCCGCAATGGCATATATTGTATCCAGTTCCTTCTTGTAGCATTCTTCTGTTAGAGGGGTCCTTTCAAGCCTCGTTATTAGTTGTCGAAATGCTGCATTTTTGTGTTGCTGTGGGTGGTTTGAGCTATTGTATATAATTGTGTCTGTGGCTGTTGGTTTTCTGTATATTTCGAACTCTATCTTGTTCGTGGTATCGTTTATTTTAATTGTTAAATCCAGATAGTTAATCTTTCTTTCCTCTTCCGTTTCCATGGTGAATTTTATATTCTGGTGTTGTTTGTTGAGATAGTCTAGTATCTGTTTCTCTTTGTTTCCCTCTATTAGACATATTACATCATCGACATATCTCGCGTAGAATTTTACTCCTAGGTTGGTCGATAGGAAAAATGACACTGAAGATGGCACAACGCCGAAACCGGTTTATCTCCAAACCAAATTTGACAAGGGATGACGGAAATTCGTTCCATAATACATCATAAAATATTACTATTCAAGGTACCAAGAGAAGGTTCTTCAACAATGCTTTCCCTATATACAAAATGTTATCCCTTAGGATAATAATGTAAGGTTGCCACTTATTTTCGATTCCAAACAATTTATCTAAAACATCGCAATATGGATATCAAATGAAAGGTATTGTGAAAACTTTGATCAGAAAATATTTCCATCATGGTTGTCACTCTTCTATGTAAAACAAATTTTTATTTTGTTAACCTCAATCAGTATTTTTTTTAAGTATACACAGTACATATACGCTCAAGAGATTTTTTAGCCGTTTCGAACTTGCACTTCATTAGACTAAAATTGCATACCCAAAAATGTTCTTAACTGCTTTAACTGTAATTTATGTGGTTTATATTTATTTTCGAAAAAAATTATTGTTTGAGGACTAATATATGTAAATACGACCACATCATCGAATTTCGTCCTGCAAACTTTATGAACTTGAAAAGATAACATTTATTAAAAGCGCATTTTCAATACCTATTCGTCCTGTTAAACCAAAAAACTTTATTCAGCCTTATCATGAGTTTCATTTTCGCCGAACCGGTTCACTTTTCACTTTCGGTTTCCAGGTGAATTTTTTTGCGAAACTCAGGATAAGGCAGATTGTGTTTTAAAATTCAATAGAATTTTCTCTTTCATTTGGTACCCATAATGTTATTCTACATTGCACTGATTTTATTAAATAATTTTTTGAATTAATCATATTTTTAGAAATTCAAAGTCCTTTGAAAAAAATCCTGACGTCAGATTGAAAACCCAAAAACGCAGTTTTACTGTATTTGGCCCATTGTTTCATGAGTATATCGATTCTTTTGTGGGTTCTGAAATTTTTTAGTTTTTGTGCCACAGTGTTATTCATAGTTTTGAAATATATTTCGTGAAAGCAAAAAATAAAAATAGTTGACCTTTTTAAGCACTAGGATATCACTGACCATTATAAAGGACTCTGAATGACGGGACAGCTCAAAGCTTTACAAATTTGTTGATGTGATTTTTGAAATGAACGATACAAAATTATCCGGTATACATATTTAAAAATATTTAGAATCAGTGGTTGAAACTTTATACGGCGCCAATTTTCTGGGTTATCAAGCTTCTAGCAGTACAAGCTTAATTGTTGTCTTTCACGAAGTTCTTTAAATAAATCTTTTAACTAAATACTGAAGTATATTTACGAATATCACGTTTTATTATATGCTTAAATTTAATTTCTTAACTTTAGTAAGTATTTCTTTACTGCATACACCCGAATTTCGGGGGTTTCTACTAGTTTCAATAAATTGTCAGTTTAATTTTCTATAAAATTTACCTTTAGGATTTTGCATCTTAAGCATACATCGAAAATTTGTTTTAGAAAATCAATAAGGGTACTCATTTTAAAGCGCAAAACTCTCGCAAACTGGGCAAACTGTGCAACTTAAAATCCTCGCAAATGAAATGTCAAACTTTGTGTGGAAAGCTATTTGCACGAACAGGGCAAGTTTGCGCGGAAATTTTGTCGCGCAAATTTGCGCAGTGTGTGTGCAACCCTCAATCAACTACTTTGTTTACTTTCATTTTGATTTGTGCTCAACGCTTTTTCGTAAGACTTAAATATTTTCTTAAATTCGAGTTTCAATTGTTCAACTTTTTAGCTTAAGCATTGTCAAATAAATAAATGTCTGAAATTGCACAGATTATAAAATTGTCCTCATGAAACACACTGCGCAAAGTTGCCCAATTGTCCAAATATGAAACTTGCGCGAAAAGATGAGTACCCTTAAGGTGAAATAATTGCAGAAACGAATAGCCGATTTGCTGTGCAACTGAGACGTCTGATTTTTAAATGATTTTTGTAAGCAAATTGGCAAGGACATATCGTTCCCCGCATGCCAGAAACATGAATGTGTAAAAATTAAAATTTTGGGAAATCAAGTTTGAATTTTTTTACGAGACTTAAACTAGATTCACATTACAGCATAAATTACTTTTTTCGATCAAATTACTTCACATAAAACAAGTAAGTTCACATTTTATTTCATAATTTCTATAGCACGTGTACGTAAGGTTTATACTTGATTTCAAAAAACAAATGGTTGCATAGCTTTAGGCATTTTTCAAACTTCCCTAACAGTGGGGGCTAAAATAAATGAAATTTTTTTTTCTTCATTTGGTTCTTGATTTATGATAAATTATTTCATTTCTATTTAATTTATACAGATTTTACAAGGCGAAATTACTTCATTTCAGCACGATTTGCTTATAAATTACAAATGCGCCACAAATTACGATAATTATCATCGACATTATAATGTGAACAAGCTTTTAAACTATGTGCACATTACAGCATAAATAACTTTGGTTTGATCAAATTACTTCACATAACCCAAGTATGTTCACATTTTCTTTCATAATTTCTATAGATATGTGATTAACTCATGTACGTACGAGTGTGTGCTTTGTACTTGATTTCAAAATAAAATTATAGTTTAAAAAACTAAAACCTCCCTATTATAATTGCCATTCGTACTGTCATCAGGTATGTAACTTGAGAATAGAAATCGCTTCATCTTTTAGGCGCATCAATATTACATAGTTACATCCCGAGTTAATAAAAGGAAGGTAATAAAAACAAATCATTGTTTACCTTTAGGTATTTTTTAAAATTTCCTCAACAGTGGGGGCTAAAGTAAATGAAAAACCCTTTTTTTCTTCATTTGGTTCTTGATTTGTGAGAAATTATTTCATTTCTTTATAATTTATTGACAGATTTTACAATGCGAAATTACTTGATTTCAGCATGATTTGCTTATAAATCACAAATGAGCCGCAAATTACGATAATGTGCTCATGCTTTTAACTCTGCATTCATTTAATTGACATTGTGAAATATGTGGTTTTCGTGTAAGCATGGTATTCTGGGTTTTGGTATAACATAGGACATCCATAGGTTAATCAAGTCAACCCAATAACTTAAAATTGATAAATTTGCACATTCATGCTTCTGGCATAAGGGCGGCGAAGTGTATTTACTTCACATTTATTAATTTTGTATAGGCCTGTCCTACATATCTTCGTAGTAAGAAAATAGTAGTCATATTTCGACACCTGAGTATAAGATCGACGTATCTCGGCAGCCAGTTCGAAAGCGCCCATAAAAACTTTTCAAGAACGCCCTATTTCAGAATTTGATTTAAGGACACCCTATCCCTGAATTTTGTTTAAGAAGGCCCTATTTCAGATTTCGGTTCAAAATCGCCCTATTTCAAATGAATATGTATTGAAAATGTGCTGGAATAGGGCGTTTTGGAATCGGCAGCTGATTAGAGCGCTTTTGAACCGAATTCGGAGATAGGGCGTTCTTGAAAAGTTTTCTGAAATAGGGCGTTTTCGAACTGGCTGTCGAGATACATCGATCTCCCCCTCAGTCGATTGTCGAGGTGTCGATTTCCTGTTAATAGATATTCCTCTATTTGCATGCAAGTTTAGTACTCCACCCTACTTATTAAACTAAGTTTATATTTGGCTATTAGTTAAGATTGTCTTTTCAAATGGAGACATTTAGTTTACACATATGTATTAATAAGGATTAATCAATCAACTACATTAAAATGTTAAAATAAAATTTTTGAGGGATATTTTTTATATGTCAGCCCCCCCCCCCCCTAAATTCGATCCTGGCGACGCTGATGGACGCCTGGGGTTTTTCCAATAGAGATGTCCTTTTTTGCTTATCTTTTATCCTCATGTTAGCCGAAAAAGCGGGCGGAGCGAAAAAATTCGGACATTTGCAAATATGTACAATGTACATGCGTTTGGATGCCTGACACTACAGGTATGTATGGATACACGCCCCGTTCAATATTCTTCCAATGTAAGTACATAAATAGTCTTTATATGCATACATAAGTTGTGTCTATACATTCTCACGTAAGTAAGTATGTATTTACATGTCTGAATCATAATGGATAAGTCGAAAGTCTGTATTGGACAATGTAAGCGCATTAAATGCCATTTTGTGTGACCCCGACTGCTATTGTTCACACATGCGCAATGCAACAATTTCTTGCTCAGTGCTTCAATTGGCATGATTGTTTCATATTTTATTTCAACCCCATTTTTATATAGTACCTATTGTAAATACAAATCTATGTTTCCCAACTGGGTGCGATAGTCGCATTATACCTATTTTGTTTACAAAAAAGGCATTCCCATCATTTTTGTTTTTAAATTTATGTAAGTGATTTTTGATACCTTTTCGATGGTCAGGAAAAGCGATTGTTTTCCAGCTTTTCTACGCACCGGCGTTTCTCGGTTGACGTTTTATTTCCTGTTGATGTTAACACATTTTCCGGGAAATGCAGGCCAGCTAGGGGGATACCTTCCAGCGTAGCCACTAACAATTTTTTTCCATACCAATTTTCTTCCCAAATCCGACCAAAATCGTTTTCAACCTGCCAAATAAATTTAAATAAAAAAAAAAACATTCTGAAAGCATACAATTCATTTATTTAAGATTAAATGTTTCGAATACAAAACATTAACATACATACATATGTATATGTACTTTGTACATTTTAAAACAAACAATAAATAAATAAATGCGGGTACAGTCGTAGGCACAGAGACATTTTTTGGTTGTATGAATTATATACATACCTACATGTTTTGTACCAATAAGTTTAATTGCTTAAAAGTAAATTTAAATCAATTAATTATACTGCCAATCTTAAGTTTATTTCTTAGTTTAGTTTTATTCAAAAAAAAAAACGTTGAAAATTTGGGTTCTGCAGCCGCAGAGCTATGTGATAATGAAATTATTTTAAAAACAAAATTGGCGAGATGCACGAAGCTATTTTCAAAACATATCAATATACAGATCACTGAAAATACCAAGCTCACTTAGCCTCAGTAAATTCCACTGCGTGGTTATTATATCAGGATCGCAATCTATGCGATGGGGAAACTTCAACAAAGGAGGTAAAATTGGTAAATCTTCTTTAGAAACTACCTTAGCTGGTGTTATTATTTGTANGTTACTCAAAATTAAGAGATAATGTGCTTTGATAGTTACATGTAGGTATGGCAAGCGAGAGCTTTCAGCTTGGAACTGTTTGTTAAGATTTAAGGCAAAATATACGATAGAAATAAAAAATAGCATTTGGTTTTGCAACACATTCCTTTTGCTAGGTCTGCAGATCGCATACCGTNCGATGGGGAAACTTCAACAAAGGAGGTAAAATTGGTAAATCTTCTTTAGAAACTACCTTAGCTGGTGTTATTATTTGTAAAAGTTTTATATATTCACGCTTGAAATCGANCACATTCCTTTTGCTAGGTCTGCAGATCGCATACCGTGTATTTCATAAAAGCAGGAAATAAAATAAAGTTTCAAACTATCCCATTGCCCAACTATTATTAATACAACGCTTTCTTGTGAAAGCCATCGTGTTTGAAATATGCCCAAGATTTTGTGGGCTTTTACCGAACAGTAGTCCTGAAATTCCTTCAGTTCATGTATCCTCTTTGGACTGTGGAAAAAGAAACTATATACATATGTTGCGGCACAGTGTCTCAATAGTGGTATTCACCAAATTGAGGAAGTGCTCTATTTGCCAGAGTGCTAGGCCACTTGATCAATTTGGTGAATACCTATAATGCTTTTCAGCAATTTTTTACAAGCGTNAGAATTTCAGAACAATTGACATTACTTTTCATAAATATCTCAGCTTTCGTTCCAACAATAATGTCAGATATTTTAATATAATTATTTTTTTAAATCAGTATTAATATTGTCACTGATCGCATCTTTATACCCGAGCGCACTTGTGCACAAGAGTATTATAACTTTGTTCACATAACGGTTGTTTGNAGCTTGAGATAAGGGGAAGTGAGTGGCATGTGCACTTTATATAAAATAAATCGGTTTCTGNGGCTTGAGAAAAGGGGAAGTGAGTGGCATGTGCACTTTATATAAAATAAATCGGTTTCTGCACTCAACGTTTTCAACCCGCCCAAGTCTCCAGCCATAACATTGGCTCCATCAGTGGCCAAACCAATTAGGTTTCTTATTTTTAAAGGCAAGATTGGCAAATTTTAGAAAGATACAATTGGCAAACATTTATATGCTAAATGATGTTGACAAATCGAGCCCTAACCGCCAAAATAACGTAAGCGACATTTTTTTCAANGTGGTATTGAAAATGGGCGAAATCGGATAAAAACCACGCCTACCTTCCATATAACGGTAATTTTAAGAAATACGAAAACTGNGTTTTGAAAAAATGTCGCTTACGTTATTTTGGCGGTTAGGGCTCGATATACAAATATATTTTTATAATTAAGAATTTAAAAACTTAATTCAACTATCCGACCAAAATCTCACTTTGCCTACCAACCTACCAAACGAATAAGAAGCGACCAAATTTGGTCGGAAAAGACCACTGATACCTTCCTTCAACCCCTGATTTATGATCTACTGAGGAGATATGTTGAGTAAACCATAGTAAAAGGAACTTTCTCTCAACATGAAACGAACGTAAAACAAAATCGGCAATAAGAATTATCATCGATGCACCAATGCTCCAACGATTCCAAGTCCACTCTGCAAAAGTTATCGGTATGAAGGAGAGCAGGAATCCATTTACCATTTCTGATGTCAATGTTCACCTCTCTAGCACTCATAGCATTCACAATGGGCAAATATTTTGATTCTGGACGAGTGATGAGTTTGCCATATAGTTCAGCTAACTTTGAACCGAGTTTATCAAAGAAATGTGAAACGAATTTAAAATTACATCGGTCAAAAAGATTTTATAACTTTTATAACACAATCAGTCAAAAAAGTTCCGGAAACTGAATGTCTTTGGGAGAGGCCGGGACTACGAGCTTTTTCGTAGATCATTGTTAATGGCGCCAAGCTTCTACGCAATCTGTCGACCACATCGTTGCCGAAAGCTTTCGCTAAAAAATCGTCAATTTACAAAAAAAAAATGTAATTTGAGCCAAAAACCGCAAACTTTTATTTATTATACTGTTTAACAATACAACAAAACAAGTAAGAAAGTCTAAGTTCGGGCGGAGCCGAACATTAAATACCCGGCGCAAATATTAAATATATGATTTTCACCTTTTCGAAAGCTACCGCTACATGGTAAGCCGGGGTGTATCAATTTTGAGTAAATTAGCTCCCTTAAATTTCGAAACATTGAAGTTTCAAGCATTTCTCAAATTTACCGTTATATGAAGTGCGACTGTAATTTTAGTCCGATTTCAATAATTTTCCACATTTTGGATTTATGTGGCAAGCACAATAACCATACCGAGTTTGGTACAAATTGGTATAACAAATTGGTTACTGAGATACATATATGAGATCATAAGTGGGCGGTGCCACGCACATTTTACAAAATTTTACCACAAACGTATTTCTTGGTAAAGAATTGTTGCAAGCATCAATTTTGAATACATTATCTTTAATATTTACTTATTTATCAAAGATTTTGTATTTCTCTAAATTATCGTTATATGGGATGTGGGCATGGTTATTGTCCGATTTTAAAAATTTTTGGTCATTTGGTATGCCGTATCAAGGCCAATAACTGTGGCAAGTTTTGAAGATATTGGCGTAGCGGTTACCAAGATATACACATGTAACCGTAAGTAACGTGGCTACGCCCATTTTCTAAAAATGTATAATATTCTTATTTTTCGTCTGAAAATTATTTTAAATATCAATTTTGAGTGAATTATCTTCAGTAGTTACTAAAATATAGCAGTTTTCATAATTCTAGAAATTACCGTTACATGGGAAATGGGCGTGGTTACAGTCCGATTTCGCCCATTTTCAATATTAACCTACCTTGGATAAATGGAAACCTACATACCAAATTTCGTTGAGATANTTTCTGGAAATTACCGTTACATGGGAAATGGGCGTGGTTACAGTCCGATTTCGCCCATTTTCAATATTAACTTACCTTGGATAAATGGAAACCTACATACCAAATTTCGTTGAGATATCTCAATTTTTGCTCGAGTTATCGTGTACACGGACGCACGGACGGACGGATGGACAGACAGACATGGCTTAATCGATTTCTCTATTCATTCTGAGCATTTATGTATACATTTGTCTATATCTGTCCCGATTCGTTTTATTTTTACGATTCAAACGATAATTTACAAGGCGTACTTAGCACGGTGCATAGGCAACTGGCTGAGTCAGTGGGATCGTCGGTTCGAAGCCTACTGAAAGTCTGATGCGGTGATTTCCGAAATAGCTATCACTTCTACCATTTTTTCAAATTATTGTTGCTTTTCCACAATAAATTTTCATTAAAAAACGGCTTCGAGCTCAATAAAAATTGTTGAATATAATTGTTATAAGGCCAAAAAATAACAAAAACAAATTTTTAACAGATAGATAATCTTGACTAAAAGCTGTGACAGACGGCAAAGCTTATGCATATAATCTGGCACACATATGCGCATAATAATTTTACCATTGCAGACGGCAGTAATGCGGGTAAACGAGTCGCAAGGTCGTGGGTTCGAGTCCCACGGCCAGAAGAATTTTAATTTATTTCGTTTTCATTCTTTTTTTTATAAGTTCTATATTTTTTTTAACTTCACTTTCAGTTGTTGTTGACTTTTTAATAAAATTTAACTCTAAAAATTTTAATTAACTAATCGTAAAATAAAAAAATGTGATATAAAATAAAGTAAAATTAAATATATAAATCAAATAAAATATAAAATAAATAATAAAAACAAAAAAAAAATCGAAAGCGCTCCAACCGAGGATCGAACCTGGCAGCTACAGGCTTGTAGCCAGCAACATGCTCAGAGTCTGCACAAGTAATTTTGGATATGGTACTCAAAAATTCTTCGCAATTAAAAAAAAATTGTTTACAAATCGGAACTCCCTTAGCTTATCGCCTAATTTTGGAGCATCATTTACAGCAACTAAATTAGGAAATCGCGCTGCTAACGCTTGTAGTAATTATTTTATTTAAAATCGGACTAGGATTACCAAAAGATAATTCTTTTAAAACAGCATCTCTGAAATCAAACCGCCTCACACTGGTTCGAATNGGTTATCCGTCTTTGAAAATTGTTTACAAATCGTAACTCCCTTAGCTTATCGCCTAATTTTGGAACATCATTTACAGCAACTAAATTAGGAAATCGCGCTGCTAACGCTTGTAGTAATTATTTTATTTAAAATCGGACTAGGATTACCAAAAGATAATTCTTTTAAAACAGCATCTCTGAAATCAAACCGCCTCACACTGGTTCGAATAGAACAAGCTAGCTGGACAAAATTATTTAGCTAGATTTTCTAACTGACATGACTGTATATAATTACGATAAGTACATTTTGGGCAATAAAATTGCATATACATATATATATACATTAGACTGCAACACCAAAAAAAGTTGCGGTTTTTCGCCAGTATTACCAAAATATTTCGGAAAAATATTAAGCGAGCTGGACCGATTTGAAAATACCTCTAAAAATGGNTGACATGACTGTATATAATTACGTTAAGTACATTTTGGGCAATAAAATTGCAATCGGGGCTTATCGCCTATGCATATACATATATATATACATTAGACTGCAACACCAAAAAAAGTTGCGGTTTTTCGCCAGTATTACCAAAATATTTTGGAAAAATATTAAGCGAGCTGGACCGATTTGAAAATACCTCTAAAAATGGAGTTTTTTTATGAATAAAAGTAGTTTCTTAAAGAACTTTTTAAAAAAAAGTCCCCTCAGATGACAAAACAGATTAGGCTTAAAAAATCTGCATAAAAATATTTAAAAATCTTTTTAACGGAATCGTAATAATGAGATTTTTGATGCTGTATTTTTACTTTTTTCGAAGGACTGATTTACGAAAAACTTCAATAACTGGGCCAAAACTATTTTGATTTAGACTTATGGGATCTCGGTAAAAATGCATTTTCCCACTNACGAAAAACTTCAATAACTGGGCCAAACCTATTTTGATTTAGACTTATGGGATCTCGGTAAAAATGCATTTTCCCACTATTTTTATTTATGCGCAAAAAAGTCATTCGTGTCCCAATTTTTTTTTTTATTCAAATACCAACACATCTTAATTCAACTTTGAATAATGTTCGTTCATCCTACCTTTCTCTTTCATCCTCTGAATGAGCTTATTAGCAAAGAAATAAAAAGGGTGAAAAAATATTTTCCAATGATACCTCACAAGTCTAAATCGGAAGAGTTTAGGTTCAGTTATTCAAGTTTTCAATAACATTGACAAATACATTCAAGTTTTTCTTATACCAATCTTTGGAAAAAGTTAAAAAAACAGCATCAAAAATCTCATTATTACGATTCCGTTCAATTTGTTTACATTTTATTTTTATGTAAATTTCTTAAGCTTAAACCGTTTTGTCATTTGAGGGGATTTTTTCAAAAAACATCTTTAAGAAACTATTTTTATTCATAAAAACTCCATTTTTGGAGGTATTTTCAAATCGGTCCAGCTCGATTAAATCTTAATATTTTTCCGAAATATTTCAGTGGACGTCTTAAAATATAATAGATTTTATAATTCCAATGGAAAAACAGTACCGATTTTTTTTTGTATGGGAGTGATGCAGTCTAATATACATATATATACATGTATATATATATACGTACAGTGAAACCCGCTTAATTACCCCCCGCTTAAGTACCTAACCCGCTTAAGTTCCCAACATTTTTGTGCACCGTGAATTTTTTAATGTAATCTGAAGAAAATCCCTCTTTTAAGTACCTCCCCGCTTATGTACCCAACCTGCCTAAGTACCTACATTTTTCGTACCCCATTTACCATTTAACTTATAATTTTCCCCCTTTAAGTGTTTTTTTTTTTTATTTCTTCAAACCATTAGATATTTTAAAATTCAGTGGCAGCGCTACACACCTCACAAAAAAATTTGTATGCACTTGATGCTTGCGATTATACTCATAAAAAATTTTATCACTTCTGAAAAACAAGTTTGAAATTTTGATGATTTTTTTTCAGTGTTCTGCAAAGTTTTAAGCTTATAAGGCATATTCTTGTTTTCGTACGAATCGAAAACTTGAAATTTTTGTATAGAAAATGATAGGAAAATTTCATGATTTTCGATTCGTACGAAAACAAGAATACGCCCCTATGTTTTAAGTTTCTATGGTATTTGCTAGGGAATGATTTTTTTTTTTTAATTGAAACATTTTAAAAATTACAAAATTAACATAAGAGGCAATCAATATCATTTTGAGTTTGGTCCAAAATGATAGGCCCTGTTTGTGTGTCTATATAAATATTCATAATCAATGGCTTTTTAATTTAATTCTTGTGAAAATGACATAGCATTGCTTTAGCTGTTTTTTTTTTTTTAATAAAGTTTTCTTTTATATGTTTACTTCTTTAAATAATGCTACGATCTTGGCTTTAAATTACGTATACTTCATTAAATGTTTTTATTTTATTCAATTTTATTTATGTAAGTTAACAAGAAGCTGTAACTACATCACGAATTATGTTCGCTTAAGTACCCGCATCTAGGTACTTAAGCGGGTTTTACTGTATATAATATTTAAGTAAGTGTACGTTCTCGAAGCCTCCGAAACGGCTGATGAATCCGATTTTGATGTTATCAGCAGAGTACTTTGGTGTGTTTATCGTGTGCACAAACGGACGTACGGACGGACAGACAGACACCGCTTAATCGATTTCTCTTCTCATTCTGATCATTTATGTGTACATTTGTGAATATCTATCTCGATTCGTTTTGCCTGTTACAAACAACCATTATGTGAACAAAGTTATAATACCCTTGTGCACAAGTGCGCTCGGGTATAAAAATTGTCCAACACTAAACACTATATGGTAACAAGAATGATATAATACAAGATTCTGCATACCCGGCGGCGATGAAATTTCTCAAGTAAAAGTAAACAAAGCCGAATGGGAGGATTAAAGAAACTGTAAAATAGTAAATTTTCTCAGTAATAAATTTTTCGACGGGAAAGGTGGTGTTATTGTGTTAAATTGCAAAATATGTATATGATTTATAAAAATTATTAATAGTGAAAATGTTATAAAACGGCGATTTTTGTGAAAGTATTAGCAAATTTAAGTGCATCTAAAGTTTCTGAGGCGTTGTTTACTTTTACTTGAGAATTTTCAAAATCGGTAAATCCCAAGTAGCGGATTTTGGAACATGGAAAAATATATTGATATGAAAAAAAACTGCTTTAGACTGTCAAGGAAGAAAAACTGCCAAAACTCTATGCAATTTTTAGCAACTTCAAAATTAAATTTTTTTAGTGTCTAATTAAAAAGTTTGCAATTTAGGTAAAACCCTGCAGAATTTTTTTAATTTTTGTACAAAGTTTGATCCAAAACCTGAGATCTGCCACATTTTTTTGAGTTGTACCAAATTTTTTTCCAGATTCTACCACACAGAATTTTTTTTGAAGTCCGGTCACTGCCTCTAAAGTCTAGCCCATATTGGACTCAAAATATAAGACTTGCCATCCATGTAAAAGTTCAATCAAATATTACAAGGTTGGTATAAAATGAATGGTAATTGAGGAAGTCTTAATCCAAATATATTTTTTAATATGTCTGCCACCTATAAAATAAAATAGATGCCAGTTGTTAAATTTTTTTTATAATGGCAAATAATTTAAAAAGTACACATTCGATTAAATAAAAAATCCTTTTCATGATTGAACAATACAATTTTTGTTTATTCAGATTAATTTCACTGCGCAGTTGAAAGGTTCTGATAGTTGATATTAGTTAATTGGGGTCTTCTCAATTCAGTGGCTTCCCACATCAAGGGCGTAGCCTAGGTAGGCCCTCCCCTACAGCTAAATAACAAAGCAGAAATTTTCAAAAATCAATAAATAAGAAATAAAAAATTTAATGCGTAATGGAATTCGTAATTAAGGCTGATTCACATACAACGTTCTTCGCTTTGCTTCATAGTTCTTTGCTTTGACATATAAGATCGATGTAGGCATACGCATGAGTATGCTCACATAAAAAACGTTTGAGCAAAGCAAAGCAAAACGAAGCAAAATCTTGGGCAACTCTCAAATTTTTCCCGCTTTGGCGATCAGCTGTCTACATGTATCTTTTCTCGTGCGCTTGCATTTGCATTTAATGACAAAAATAGGGTAAAGGAATTTTTATTGCTATTATTAATGCATATTATTATATTGCTATCTATTTTACAGATAAAAAATATGGAGGAAAAGGAGAACGCAAAAGCTGTCAAAGCGTTTATTGTAGCATACCTTCTGTTTTCACGCTTTGTTGTCAAAGTTTGNGGAATTTTTATTGCTATTATTAATGTATATTATTATATTGCTATCTATTTTACAGATAAAAAATATGGAGGAAGAGGAGAACGCAAAAGCTGTCAAAGCGTTTATTGTAGCATACCTTCTGTTTTCACGCTTTGTTGTCAAAGTTTGAACTGTCAAGCAAAGCGAGGAAAGTTGTATGTGAATGGTCCTTTATGCTCTCAATTTCCACATAAGGTCTGCGTTTTTCATCGTTGGTACAATGAATTAAGGACAGCGTTAAGCATTGAATTGGCACAGAATTTAATGAAACGCCCATTTGAGTTTATCTTACCATTCTGTGATGAACAGGATGGAAAATACGACAAGAAAACACTTCCTCTTCCGTTAAATCGTTTTGTGAATAACTTGAACCAGGTTCCGAGAAAAAAGAAGTATGATTTCTTCCCTAAAAGATGTGATAAACTTTTTTTTCGCGAATCAACGACACGCAAGAATTATGCTCCTGATATATCACGTTTGTCTGAAACAAGATGGTCGAAAAAATATAAGGCTATCAGGAAATTTTCCTGAAGTTGCGGAAGCGTTAGAAAAGTTGTCAATAATTCAGGGAAACTTTTCCACAAGAAAGTCTGCGTGTCAACTGTGTGTTGCTATAACAAGGCCGATGTTCATCATTGCTTTACAGGTTTATTCGCCACTTTACCGAAGATTTTTTAACCGGAAAATTTTATTACCAAAAAATGTTACCAGTTCTTGTCCCCGCGATTCTAGATACGTGTAATGCAGTTAAAATATTCAGCAATTCAGCTATGAAGAATTGTGGAAATTCTGGCGTTGCATACGGGGCAATACTTTGTTACCAGCTTATGGGATGGAGAAGCGACTATCGATAGTGGGCGAAATTTTTTTTAACTATCGATAGTCGGCTATTTTGAAAAAGATAGAAATCTAATTGGGGCATAATCATAGTCAAAATTAAGTTGGTACTTAAAGTTGGTTGTAACCTTCTTGACAGACACAATTTCAGGTTTTAGTTGTGATCTTTTTTCGTTTACTATTAAAGCCGCTTTACTGTACATTCGTTCCGATTCTACAGATGACGTTAGGCCAACATAGTTGCCATATATTCTTTTATATAAAAGTATTGAAGCTTTATATAATGCACATTCACCATTTTTTTAAATTTTCGAAAATTTTCTATATTGAAAATACTCGATAGTTTTTAAAAACTATCGATAGTGAAAAAAAAACCAAAACCATCGATAGTAGGGATGGGTAGTGGGAGCTTTAAATTCGATTTTTTGTCCGAATTTCGAACATTGCCCAACCATTCGATTATTGGATTCAAAATTTGGTGGTGCAAATTTGATTTACTTCGAATTTTTTCGAATTTTCCAAAACTTTTTTGAAGTGAAACTTCTTAATCGAGTTTGGAGATATTCGCGTTAAATATTTAACACAAAGTCAGAAAAAAGGGCTTGCCCTGTAGATGCGTAATATGGTTTTATTTGTTTGCCATATGGGTGTTTCCATACAGCCGTACGCGACATTCGTACGCTTATAGAGTAACGTAAATCTAACAAAAATAGAAGTTACAGAAAAAAAAGATTACGGTTATGTTGCAACCAAAGGGTACTGTGTTTGAGAAAAAAATAAGCAGCCTCGAAACTTTGGTGTGGAAAATATCCGTTCAAAACCAGGTGATAACGTACGCGACAAAAAAAGAAGTGGTTTTAAGGCACATATACATATATGCGAAAGTCTGCGAATCATGAGAGTTTTTCTTTTCTTTAAAAATTCCTAAACTAAGCTAAATAATGTACCTTTACAATCCTTCCATTTTTTGATAGAAATTATCTCTGGTTAGTTTTTATTAAAAAAAATTATAATAACGTACGCGACATAACGTACGCGACAGATTTTTCCTCCATACAATATTTTTACTAGTAACACATACTAAATTAAATTTTTTCAGTTCTTCTCTCCACCGTTTCGCGTTTTCAGAACCTTTTTCCGCCATCTGAATACGAAATTTAAAGTTATAAAGTCGTTTGAATTCATTTGCTTGCATTTTCGGTTTACATTTTCATGGAAACACGCATATTGCGAAAGTCTGCGAATCATGGGAGTTTTTCTTTTCTTTAAAAATTCCTAAACTAAGTATAATAATGTACCTTTACAATCCTTTCATATTTTAAGAGAAATTATCTCTGGCTAGTTTTATATTAAAAAAAAAACAATAACGTACGCGACATAACGTATGCGACAATTTTTCTCGTAAGTAATAAAATGTATTTATTGAGAACTCTTCTCGCCACCGTTTCATTGTTTTACGACTATTCTAAATAATTTAAATGGAAAATTTGCAATTAACATTGGTTTTGATGTATTTGATTGAAATTTTCTTACTTACAATAACGTATGCGACAAACCTTAAAGGGTAATAAAATTTTTTTTACTTCGGTTGGAAAGAAAATTGTACTGTATATCTTTAACTAGAAGAATTCTCGCTTAAAATTGTAATCTGCATTACCTGCGACTGCCAATATACAAATGACAGAGACAAACAATGTTTTTGCATAACGTACGCGACATTAGAATACTATCAGAAGCAAATCAAAAAATTACCGTTATTCGAGCTCTAACTTCTCCTTTTTCTCATTTTTATAGTTAGTTGTTATTGCAAATTTGATTTTAAGATGTAATTGTAATGTTTCAAATCTCTTAATTTAGTTAATAGGAAAGAGAAAATAGTTCATTTCATTAGAGAAAACTGAGTCGAAGAGACATTCAGTTTTACTCTTCCATTTTTGAGTTTTAAAATTCCAATAAGCTGAAATACTTCTATAATATAAAAATTCGAGTATTTTTCTCTTATTAATTCGTCTTAAAAACCCTTTTCAGTTGTTTTTATTTTTTCAGTCCTGGTTGACATTTTCATGGAAACACCCATATGTTAGAAAATCAAATTCAAATTATTTAATATTTAATTTATTGTTAAATAAAATTCCCCAATATGGGTATCAATCGAAATAGCTTTGAATAAACCTTATTTTTTAAATACATGTAACATTTAAGAGGGTTGCCACCTGTTTGAAAAGTCGAATTTAGTTAAAGAAGTGTTGTGCTTAAAATACTATACAACAATTAAAATGTTTTTGAGGTGCTTGAAAAGAGTGGACACCTGTTTAAAAAGTTAAATTCAAATTACGCTGTACAACAGCCGGAACCAGCCCGGACTTTGTTAACATTTTCTGAAAGTATACCCATCCAGTAGTACTTTTATTTTATGGCCTTCAATTCTCGGCGTAAGTGGTATTCAATAAGTCGATGGAATGGTTAAAATAAATGGCTGCGCGAAATTAAAGTTAAGACATATATAATAAAATTTCGTAGATAATGTTAACCCATTAGCTTCCGCCTAAAAGGGTAATTTTCACCATTACTTCAAGAAATCCCGCAAAAAACAAATTTCGAAGGACGTAAGAGGATTGACATATTATAGAAAATTTTTTACGGAAAATTTTTTCTNGAAGGTCGTAAGAGGATTGACATATTATAGAAAATTTTTTACGGAAAATTTTTTCTCAGGAAAAAAATTCATGCCACCAAAAGTCTATAAAATTAAAGCCCTAAAGTTTTCATATCTCGGCCTAAGTAGTTTTTAAAAAAGCGAAAAAAATTTTTTTAAATATTAAGTTTAAGACATACATAGTAAAATTTCATGGGGAAATATTTTCGTAGAACATTTTAACTCATTAGCGCTCTTCTTCAAGAAACCCCGCAAAAAGCAAATCTGGAATGTCGTTAGATGATTGATATATTCGAGAAAATTATTCTTCGGAACATTTTACTAGGGGTCTTTTCAGGCAAAAGCTTCATGCCACCAACGTAAAAGCCTAGTAAAATTGAATATAAAAAATAAATTTTTTGTTTCGAGGCATCAGATCGAGAAACATGTATTTTTTTTACTTGCATCCCTTAGCCAAATGTAGTGCCACTAAATTTAGTTAGAAAGAAGAGAGTTTCTGAGTTGATTTTTGGGAAATTTGAAATGAAATTTGATTTTTTCTAGAAAAATTCGATTTTAACCGAATTTTAGCAACACAAAGTTCGATTTCAAAAATTCGTCATTTTGGAGCTAAAATTCGATCAAAATTCGAATATCGAAGCTTCGAATATCAAATTTACCCACCCCTAAACGATAGTGCCGTCGATAGCTTGCCACGACTACGCAAGAATGCAGAAGGAGCCACTACGTAGTTACATAATTAAAAAATCTCGTACGATTGATTACAGCCGATCTAGGAGTAGAAATTTCTCTACCACGTTGGCAGGTAAACAAAAAAATAGAAGTGACCACCATCGGTCAATAAAAATAAGTACTGGCGACGGTCTATAATAAAACCGTGGTTTCACTAACGGCCTATTCACAACTACGCTTTCCCAATGAAATACTCCAGATTTTTCGCTGTCTAGATTGCACCCATTCGATTAAAGTTCTACCCACAATTGCAGCGACGGTTAACCGCTATCAAAATTAAAACTCACAAAGGCATGTGGAATTGGTCATAATTGCGGCGGCAGTGTTTTTACCGCCGACGTTTTTCGGTTGATTTACATTTGTTTCTATTTTTACCGATCAGCGGGGACGGCACAACGTTGATTGAGTATTGATTGTAGTAATTTTTAATATTATCACAAGTTTGGCAATGTTTTCTTCCAAAACTACATACACGCACGTACCGAAAAAATAAAATTTTAATTATAATTTTAAAATCAAGGCGAGTTTATATAAGGTGGTGTTGTTTCATCAGCTGTGAGTAGCGTTTGATTGTCAAAATTTTGAATTTCGTTAGTGAGTGAGTGAAAGCGTGAGAGTGTTTGCATTTTCTGTCGCCCTTTTTCATTCGGGGAAGAATAGCTTAAATTTGACAATGGCCCGCTAAAACCAAAAAACAAAATACAAGTAATTGTTGTATTTGTTCAATCGATACCACCTTATATGTATTCGCCTTGTTTCAAATCAATTGTGTTTACTCTGACGGATTTCACTGCGGCAACTATGCA
The DNA here is from genome assembly GCF_001687245.7 of Rhagoletis zephyria. Taxonomy (NCBI): domain Eukaryota; kingdom Metazoa; phylum Arthropoda; class Insecta; order Diptera; family Tephritidae; genus Rhagoletis; species Rhagoletis zephyria. Next base: position 87,245 of record NW_016157881.1, read on the forward strand.
GCTGTTCACTTACCGCCGACCTCTTTACCGTCGTCCGCTGTAATTCTGGGTAGGTCTAAAATATTCCAGTGCAAAGGAACGCCAAGCATTTTCAACAGATTTATGATCTAGTTATGGGCAGTGAACTCATTCTTTGGTACAATTTATGGAAGAAAGCGAAGAAGAAGAGCTTGTCCAAAGAAGATTTGAAGGATGTTGAAGTTGTTGGTCTATTGAAAGAAGCAAACGAATTTCTGCCAGCGAAAAATAAGTGTATTTTCATTTTGAGCGCTTTTCCATGCACGACAGCGACTGCAAAAACCTGGCTCACAAGCACAATAGGGGAAGAAAGGCTTACTAGACTATGGCCTCATGAGCGACCATAGAAAACTCGTTACCGAAAACCGCGAGATGATTCAGGAGGAAATGATCCAAAAGTTTTCCGAGACGTTTGTTATTAGTGTAAATAAAAATATATCAAAAAAATTAAAAAGTATTTTTCGTTTAGCCCCCCTTACATCAGATCCCTTGTCCCATATATTTTGCTGATTGGCTTCGGTTTTCTATACTATACTGAACTGATTGTTCAGATATGTGGTTTTGGTAAGAATATGAAATTTAGAACTATTTTTGTTTATCATAAACAGTGAAAAATATTTAGATCGGGCCCCTATAACATATAGCGCCCGTGCAACTGACTATTAGTTAATTTTTTAGTAAAAGGCTTCATATATGTATCAACAATCAGCTTTATGTGAGCTATTTGTTATACGAAATCGATTTTGAAGATTTTCCGAAATATTAAAGTTAATACTGAAATCAGTCCCGTGCAAAATTTTAGAAAAATAACCTTAAAATATACCAGCTTTAACTTGGAAGGTTTACAAAAAACCATTGTCGAATACTTTGGCAACATTGACTCTGAGGATGTCCAAAGCTGGATAACAAACCTGTTTTCACGAAACCCGAAGAGTTAACCTACTGAGATGAAAAATTAAGCTTTTGAAAACCATCTGGACATCAGTGACGACAGCACTTTGAATATTAATATTCTTATAACTCGAGTCTACATATCGCGAACTTTCTTCAAAGGTGTACTAATTCAATATTTACCTTATCTTGTCAATATAACTGAATTTAGTTTTTCAAATAGTATTTTCAAAAGTATTTTCGACAGTAAACTTTCTTAAACCGCTTTAACTTAACCCAGAATTATAATATTTAAAATATTCCTCAAATATCCCCGGTAGTAAACTTTCTTAAACATCTTTATTTTGATACCCACAATTACAAATTTAAAAAAAAAATAAACATAGGGGCGACAGTTTTTTTTGTTCAGGGGGCTGCGCATTTTCTTCCATTTAAAAATTTTGTCAAGCATACTTTATATGGTAGAAAATCAAAAAAGGGCGCGCTATTCAAATGACGAGGAATGTATATACATATGTAGTATATTTTTGTTATTTTTATACTACGCAATTATATGTAGGTAAATTGTTTTAAAAATTATCCTGCATTTTCAAAATATATTTATGGTCACCGTAAGTATAGATATAGATATGGTTATAGATCGTGAAACTTTACGCAGCCATTCATTTCTCTTCGCTTTACAACTATATTTACATGTACAAATGAACATCAAAATGCCTTCTCCCAAATCACTGATGCTAGATCGGAGATTTATTAGGCATCTTTTAGTAGCTTTTTGCGAAAAGTTACTTTGCCATACTTACAAGAATTTTAGCAAAAGATAGTTGATTTTTTTATTTTTAATTTTGTTCAACTAACCGATTCACCATCAAGTAAACACTGTTCCATCTGGTTGGGGCATTTTGCAATAAAGTATATTGCGGCAAACCACATAAAGCTTGGAATACACCTAAATTTCTAGTCGTCTGCTCACTTTTTTTTAAACGGTCAACAAGTTTGCGTCATTGTTTTTAATATCTCGTCAATCCTTTTATCTTTAAAAATCGAATCGTTGATAACCAGAGAACGGATTTTTAGAACCTAAAAACCTATAAAAAAGGCAAAATAAAATAGCGAAAAGGGCAGGAAAAGGCAAAAAAAGGTATTGCAAAAAAAGCAAAATAAGGCACTAAAAAAAGACAGAAAATACGAAGAACAATCAAAAAATATATTTATTTTAGAAATGTTTATATTACAAGTAAAAAGAGAAAAACTATGAACTAGTTTCATTATATGAAAAATTTGTACTTTGAATCTTTGACTATTTTACCCTTTCGAGTTTCTAACTCATAAAACTTTAATCTGTATAGTTGTAGTAACATTGAACCACAAGATGCATTTTTAAGTTTTCTGGCAGCATTTTCATTCGATTTTCGCGAAGAAAAGCCTTGAATGTACTAAATGTGTGCTCGACGTAAGGTGATACAAGTGGAGCCTAATTTAAATATGGAACAGTTCAGATGAGTTATATAACTATCCCATAGAGAATGTCACACACATCTATGAAAGTAATGGAAATTGTAATCTTTGTATTCTTGGCGACTTCAATCTCCCTGGCATTAACTGGACATGCTTTCAAAACTCGGGGCGCCTTACCCCAACCAACGTTACTCGTTCGCATGAAATAAACTTTATTGATAGTATTTTTAGCCTTAATATTACGCAAATTAATTGCATATTCAATAAGTTATCTAAATTATTAGATCTAGTGTTTGTAGACGAAAGTTTGATATCTAATCTCTCTGAATGTAAGACTCCGATCTGTTATTCTGATAAGCATCATAATCCCCTTATTGTTTCTTTAGAGTTTTTTGATAAGCTCCCCTTAATACAAAATAATAGGATTTCCTACAATTTTCGGGATGCAAATTATGACGTCATAAACCTGGCTATAAATAACGTAAATTGGTGTGATATCTTCGATTCAAAATATGTTAATGCCTCTTA
>NW_016157881.1:90816-100464 GCF_001687245.7 Rhagoletis zephyria
TATTGTTTGTCCTGTTTATAAACGATATTAGCTCCTGTTTCAAACACGCCAGTTTTTTATTGTATGCCGATGATTTAAAACTCTTTCGTAGAATAACCTCCTCATCTGATGTTCTCTTTCTTCAGGAAGATGTAGATCGTTTTTTAAATTGGTGTGAATATAATAAACTGTCCTTGAATGTAAAAAAGTGCTTTAAGATGACCTTATCTAAATCTCAAAATACCCTTACTTCAAATGACTACCTCGTAAACCATGAGCTTACCTCTGTTAGTGAATTTGTTGATCTTGGTGTTGTGTTTGACCCGAAATTTTTCATCTATAAATCATGTTTGTCATTTACTTCCAAAAGTTTATAGTAATTTAGCATTTATTCGTAGATATGCCAAGGATTTTAGAGACCCTTACACTCGGAAAGCATTATTTAATTCCTTAGTGCGATCTAAACTTGAGTATACCTCTATTATATGGAGCCCTATTTATAATTGTCACGCCTCTATGATTGAGCGAGTTCAAAAGGTGTTTATTCGATTTGCCCTCGCTTCTCTTAACTTCTCAGATCCGATTCCCTCATATTACTCCCGGTGTAAACTAATAAATTTGCTATCATTGGAAAATAGAAGGCGTACCCAATTACTCTTATTCGTCTTCGATCTTATCTCTGGCTCCATTGACTGCCCATCTCTTCTTGAGCAGGTTACCTTTAATGTGCCTCTCAGAACTCTTCGCTCTCACATCCCCTTTTACGTTCCTGCAGTTAAGACTAACTACTCATCTTTTGCGCCTATTTTTCGAGGCCTTGTGGAATTTAACAATATCTCAAAGAGCTTAGATATCGACTTTTCGCTTCCAAGAAGTCTTTTTAAGTCATCTCTTGAAACCTATTTTGGTAATTGTACATATACTAGTCACCGTTAATACTTTTAAGCCTACTTCTAGTCTGTAAGATTGTAAATCATAGACTGATTAAAGATGAAATATGACATAAGGGCGTTTTCCTCGCCCTTTACAATTTTATCCACACCGCTTATTGTCTCTAAGCCTACGTTAGCTGAGAAAACGGCTTTTAATTTTTCCAACACCAGTGTGGCAAGAGGTCCCTGCGCTTCTATAAGCCGCATGGGCATGTGTATATTTTTTAATCTTAAAAAAAAAATTGTAAATGCTATAATCACTTTTTTAAAGGTAGAAAAGGCAAAAAAAGGAAAATATCTTAAAAAAGGCAAAAAAAAGGCAAATATCTTAAAAAAGGCAAAAAAAGGCAACATCAAATGTGTATATATGGAATCAGAGAAAGCTGAATCGTGGACACTCTTAATCGAATATACTCTATCTCTTTAGCAGAAAAAAAGACAATTTCCATAAAATCCGTTCCCTGTTGATAACTAATTGCAGAGTATGCGCAACGCAGCCGAAAGATGAAAGCTTACTCAAGCGGATGGCAGCCATGATATTTGGAGCATTGTTTGAACATGTGCAGATCGCTCTAATAGCAATGCAAAAAGTGTACGAATTGTCGTTCCAATTTAATTTAGTAGATGTCATTGTATTCGCAAGTATTCAGGAATTCAAAGTGTTAAATACATACATATATATTACATACACACGCATGCACATACATACCCATGTATTTATATCTTTATTTGCACATATCTGCAATCGTACTGATAAATGCTAATAGGATATACAAACATTATTCTAAGCTAACAAAGGCATGGTTCTAGAATTTTAACACTCTTCGACGCCAACGTTAATAAGTAGAGATGTATGTATACTTACTAGGAATGTTAATCCCGGCCTTTTTAAGGTCCCGAAAATCCCAGGATTCTTGGCAAATAATCCCGTGATTTTCGGGATTTGAAATTGCACGGATGGCCATTATTTCTTTTTTAATCAATAATTAATATTCTTTATAATGGCTAGCTCATTATATATATAACACCAAGTGATAGTAAATTTTAAACACAAATATCAATATATTCGGAAACCATGGGCTAAATATAGAAAAATTGCTTTTTTAGTTTTTCACTCTGACTTCAGTATTTCAAAAATGATTCAAAAAATCCAGATAAATGTGCTTAGAGAAGAAGTATGGGTATCAAATTAAAGAGGAAATCTTGTAGAATTTAAACAGATTCAAGTTTTTGGTGCAGAAGGACTGGTATTGAAAATGTCCTTTTAAAATTTTATCATTGAAATTTCGCAACATTTGTTAATGAAAAAATTATAAGTTAAGGACTTATATAAACTCGATAACATTCTCGAATTTTGTCCTTCTATTTTTATCACATTAAAAAATTACCTACTCGTCCTTGTGAATCCAGTTTTTTTTTTTTTTTTTTTAATTCTAACGAAATTTCCTCTTTTGGGTGTGGTACCCATATTTTTAGTCCACATTACATTGATTTTTTTAAATAATTTTTGGAATCAATCATATCTTTGATGTTACAAAGTCCTTTAAAATAAATCCTGACCTCAGAGAGAAGAAATAAAAACCCCACTTAAAATAAAAAAGTAGGTTTCGAACCCATTTATTTATTATTTATTTTATGCTAGGAGAGCTTCTCAAACATTAAAGAATCAATTTTTTCGATTTAAATTGTTGAAAAGTAATGAATATCTAAATCCCGGGACTAATCCCGGGATCCCGGGATTGTGATAACAACATCCCGAAAATCCCGGGATCGCAAAGGCTGAAAAATGAACATCCCTAATACTTACATATCGCACACCGTCTTCAAAAGAGGCTCAACTCAAAATTTGGTATTTTGGAAATTATGCGCAAAAAATGTACACAGAGCTTTTAATTACCTTTCAGCAAAATCTGGAGCAAAGTTTTATTATAATGCGACAACCCGGTAATTTTGAGTTGTGCCCCTTTTGAAGACGGTGTGCGATATGTAATGTGAGATTCATGGGCGTACGCAGAGAAACTTTAAAAAACAGTTATAATAATGTACCTCATTAATTTTTCTCTTTTTAACCGACTTTCAAAAAAGGAGGAGGTTATCAATTCGTCGGAATATTTTCTTTTTTATGTATGTTACGGCATAACTTTGGACCACGTCAACCGATTTCCAAGTGTTCCCATACTAATTTGGTTTAGATCCCATAGGATCATGAAGAAATTAACGGTACTTCTAAATATTTATAAGAGAATTGAAGTCGGTTGTGTTTTTTGCTTAAAAATTACTTGTTATTGTAACAATTGAGTTGTACCGAGCTCTACAAAAGAATTTATATTGCATAGAGTTTATTATGAACTTACTGAAGAGTTAAAATACAAATTTGTTAGTTACCTTAATTGCTTGCAAATCTTTAAATTTTTCATTATTTTTAACCGAATTCATAAAAGGAGGAGGTTATCCATTCGTCGGAATATTTTTTTTTTTATTTACATATAATCGATTTCGATAATTCTTTTAAAAGGAAAGATGGTACCTCAGAAGCAGTGTTGCCATTTTCCGGCTAGATTTAGCCGGTTGCGATAGCAAACAGCCGGAGAAATTTCGATTTAGCCGGCAGCCGATTTGTTAGCCGTTTTGCAGAAAAAAATTAGCCGTTTTTAGCCGATTTTGCTATTTGCCTTGTTTTCTTAAATTTCAAATATGTATATATGTTTCCATTTTTGACTAAGCGACCCAAAATCTGTTAGAAATGGCTACTAGCCTTATCGTGGAGAAAATTTTCATGTCAGGCAGGGTTGTATGAAATTGGGCCGATTTCGCTTATTTTTATTTTAAACGAAGAAGGGATTTTCTTCATAAAATGTTTGTTATAAATGTCTTAACTTTAACAGGTCTATTCTGCACGTTACCGAAGATTTTGTAACCGGAAAATTGTATTACCAAAAAATGTTACCAGTTCTTGTCACCGCGATTCTAGGTACGTTGGTAATGCAGTTAAAATATTCAGCAATTCAGCTATGAAGAATTGTGCAAATCCTGGCATTGCATATTTCACGGGGCAATAATTTGTTACCAGCTTATGAGATGGTAACAAAATTTACCGGTTACAAGAGTATACAGAATGCGAAAAGGGTTTAAAAGTTGACAGGAACTTTATTTACAGGTTACAAACTTTTTATTACCAGCGCAGAATAGACCTGTAAGTGTGAAGTTTTATTGCAAACTTAGAAAATAAGAAATTATTTCACTGTTAAAACACTAATACCTCTATTCTGTATCAGTGACAAATTTTTTTTACAGTTTTGTTACGGAAAAATATATGAAACAATTTTCGTTTTTCAGTTACAAAAGTTTTGTCACCTATACAGAATTGGGCTGTTAAGATGCGTTTGGTTTGAGATATAGTGCCAACAAACAGAATAAATATTACATGTAGATATTGTCTTCCCAGATAGCGCATATTCAATTCTGCCTAAATTACAAAACATCATTTTTGCCCACTCCCAAAGGTTTAAGTGGGAATATCAGCACTATGTAATAAGTATTTATTTTGTAGAATATAATCCAAAACGATGAAATGATAAGGAACAACACTGAGTGCATGAAAAACACAAATTTCTATGTAAAGCAAAACTCTCTGGGAATTCTACGAGACATCTGTCGGTCATATGACCGGCCATCTAAATGGGAGACCTGTAGTATTTTGGCATCATATTTTACATCAGAATTGAAGGGATTTCTGAAAAATCTGTGACTGTGATTTTGCATCCCTGTCAACATATGGCCTCGGTTAATGTTAGCTTAAGGTCGTTGTTTTACTGCCTTAAAATTGAAGGGAAATTTTTACAGCGTTTTTTATGTGTATTGGTTTCTATTTGAGTGTATTGAGAATCGGTAAGTCTGAAAAGGCCTTGTAGGGAAGACAATAGGTTTGTTCGTCGAAAATCCAGCGAGAATTATCACTCAAAATATCACAAGAAATGCTCCCAAATTCTCTCTCATGTAGAGCAACTTGCAATTTTCTGTACGAACGCAAATTTGCAAGTTTTCTGCCAGCTAGTATCCACGGTTTTTTTTTTTAATTCTTTCAGAGGGGCAAAAAACAGGATCTACGTGTATATGTCTTGTCAGTCCGACTTTCTTTAATATACGCTTCAATTTCTTTGTCGGGTTTACTATATCGACTCTGGTTGAGATTGCATTCCGATTAAGAATACAGTTTTTCTTTTGCCGAGTACCTTTCAAATCATTGAAATTAACTAAATTAATTAAGTAAACAAGTATTAACTTACATTTTTCATTTTAAAATCGCTCCAGTTTGTAAATTTTTAAATTTAACGAACTTGTTTATTCAAATTATCGTCGACAAAAAATCCAACCATGCGCCACAATCATATGATTTTCCTAATTGCAAATTCTTGCTGGAAAAATTTTTTCCGGCTCGAATTTGTAACTTCTCTCCAAGAAATAGTCTTTTTACTAGTGATTTATTTAAATAAAACATGTGAAATTTAGGTGAAACATTTTAGCCGTTTTTAGCCGGTTTTATTTGCCAATGTAGCCGGTTCGTCCAAAAAGTTCTGGCAACACTGCTCAGAAGTGGTCCCATCCTAATTTGGTTTAGATCCGATTATTGGATCATGAAGAAATTAACGGTAATCTTATTGTTTTACATGAGAATTGCAGTCGGTTGTTACTTGTTTATTTAAACAATAGTCTTCAAGTGTCTTCTGCAAATCGACAAATTGTTTTAGTGATGATTTCATTTTTGTTTCTTCTACAAAACCTCACCTCTTTGAACGCTAAGCATACCTAAACTTAAATTCAAGTACAAACTAAGAATAAGTATTAAATGAATAAAAATCCAAAATTAAAAAAAAAGTGACATTTTGAACGGTATTTTGAGGGTTAAGTTATTGTAACTTCTCTATAGTTTTCCTATATTATATGATCATTTATCTTCACGATACAAAAATTTTCATTCCATTATCTCTTTTCTAAGCGAAGATCTACGATTTTGAAAAAAAANTCAAGTACAAACTAAGAATTAGTATTAAATAAATAAAAATCCAAAATTTCAAAAAAAGTGACATTTTGAACGGTATTTTTAGGGTTAAGTTATTGTAAATTCTCTATAGTTTTCCTATATTATATGATCATTTATCTTCACGATACAAAAATTTTCATTCCATTATCTCTTTTCTAAGCGAAGATCTACGATTTTGAAAAAAAACTCGTGTTTTGCCTATAGTGCGGCCCATTGAAATTTGTACGATATATCGTACAAAGTTAGAGAAAAGAGTAAACATAGACCATCGTACAGTTCCATAAGTAAAGTAACTCTTCTTCTTACCGTTTTTTCCGGCAGGCTGTAGGTGTGTGTTTGGCAGGCTCTAGGTGTGTTTTTGGTTATTGTATTGTATGTTGAATAAATTGTAATAGAAATAAATAAAATTGTAATAGAAATGAAAGAAATTGTAAAAGATAAGAGCACATGCCAAAAAACAGGTGATCTCAGCTGTAGGCATTTTTTGGCAATCAGCTGATAGTGTTTTTACTTATGAAACTGTACGATGACATACGCAGTTTTGCTTCTTCCGTCAAAGATATTGTATTTTCAACTTTTATATTCCTAATTATGTAATTGAATAAAATGAAAATAATGAAGATTGTGATACCTGTTCAAATGTATACGTCACTGAAATTAAAATTGCCAGCAGTAATTGACGCAAATTAGCAAATGCAAATCTATTGTATGTACATACGCGTGTATAGTTGTATGTTTATAATTTTAATGTTTTTTTGGTAGCTTAAATAAATATTTTTTCGTATACATATTTCATTTTTTTAATATTTTATTTTTTTTTGTGCTGATTCTCTTTAATGAAAAAAGTCTTAACCTCAGTTACATTGCGACTTTAAACATCAAATACATTAAATACATATTTATGTATGTACAACACCATTAGAGGCTAAGTAGCTTTCCCAGCATTTGTACGATATATCGACCAAATTGATTTATAAGTTCATGGTGAATAGGAGCTAGGAATGGATATTTAATTTTATAATTTTGAGCATTCTTGGCTGGTAATATGGCATTGAAAGATGGTAAATAGCAAAGTGTTCAACCAACTGCAGTAAAGATGAATTTTTTAATCAAATGATAAAAATGCAAATATATAAAAAATTGTTTTGCTTTGATTTTTTAAAGCTTCTATTTTGAAAAGATAAAAGATCTGCCGAATACGGGATGCACTTTTTAACATGTTCCAATAAAAAATAAAAAATCGTCAAAAGTTGAAAAAAAGTTGTACGATATATCGTACAAATGCCAGTAAAGGGTAAAAGGGCAAGAAGTTAACAAATGTCAAAACATGAACGCTTCTGCCAGTGTTTCACCCAACTTTCGATAAAACCGAATTTGTTTAAAATTTAAAAACAACATATCAGTTTTCGCGTAATTTCAAATGCACAAACAAGCACATTTTAAAGCGGTGTGAGAAAACTATTAACAGGTTTCTTTTTTACATGTTCGGGAAAATGAGCGTAACGCAAAAAACATATTTTCGTGCGCGAAACTAATCGTCAAATCCAGAGGTGGGCACTTTTTTGCCCGCGCAGCAGCAAAAGTGCTAGCGCGGGCGAGAGAAAGGGAAAAACAGTTTACGGGAGGAAGGGTATGAAAAGTTGCGAAAAAATTATTTATGTCTCCACCGACATCATGCTCATCCCAGTACGGCTGCGGTAATCAGCGTTGCCGTTTTGCTTAAATCTAAGCAAAATTGCTTAAGTTTTTCCTCACTGTTAAAATGTTAAACTGTTCTTCGTTTTGCTAAGTATTTTTATTAAAATAGTCAAAAAGGATAATTTTCCTCAACAATTCATAGTCAGAAGAGTTACTATTTAGATAATTTTTAAAAATTCCTTTAAGGAAGTAAGGAAGACTGTCAGCAAATGTTGCTCTACGCGATTCCCGATCTGCGGTCGTCGCATTTTCAAACCTTCGAGTCTGCCATGAAATCGCTTCTCATAAAAACCATTTGCCGTTCGGAGGCGACCTAGAACTTTAGGTCCCTTCATTTGCGTGACAAAATCAACGCGCATATTTTGGATAACATGATGCCTAAGGCTTTCTGCACATTGGTCCTCCAATCATAGTTACTTCATCGTCACAATCATGATGCAACGATTACATGACGACTACACTTTCGCACACTCGATCGTGATATTTCAATTCATTTGGCGTCTAAAAAGTGACTTGGAGAAGGTTTTTTCTGTTTTCCTGGTTGATATTTTCGCGAAATATATACAAAAACCTGCAATTTTTTAAATATGGACTGTGCTGCAACAATTCTAGACATAATTTTTCAGTAATATCTCTTCTTTTCTTCTCCTGAAATGTGTTTTTGCATGAACACAGAGACTTTTTACAATTGCGTCATGTTTTATAGTTAAAACCTCACGTTTATTGAATTTTATTGCAGTTATCCACTTTTTAATAATTTCGACAGATTTTATGCCAAAGGCACTAATTTGTATGCAATTTTAATGCCACCTGTTAAAAAAGTTTAATTAAATTAATACGCGGAAACGACTAAACGTATTTGCATGTAATTTTGCACATAGATAGCTTATGACCTAGGTTAGAAAGTAGGCTACTTTTTTTAATAGTTGCCACCTGTTAGAAATGTTTAATTTAATTAATACGCGGAAATGAGTGAACTGATTTGCATGGAAGTTTTCACACAGATATCTTATGAGCTAGGTTGAAAAATAGGCTACTTTTTTAAGAGTTACCACCTGCTAAAAAAGTTTAATGAAATTAAAACGCGGAAATGACTGAATGGATTTGCATGAAATTTTGCAAGCAGATAGCTTATGACCTACAGTGTAAAATAGGCTAATTTGTTGGAAGAGTTGCCACCTGTTAAAAAAGTTTAATTAAATTAATACGCGGAAACGACTTAACGGATTTGCATGAAATTTTGCATATGCTTATGACCTAGGTTAGAAAGTAGGCTACTTTTTTAAGAGTTGCCACCTGTTAGAAATGTTTAATTTAATTAATACGCGGAAATGAGTAAACAGATTTGCATGGAAGTTTTCACACAGATAGCTTATGAGCTAGGTTGAAAAATAGGCTACTTTTTTAAGAGTTACCACCTGCTAAAAAAGTTTAATTAAATTAATACGCGGAAAAGACTGAACGGATTTGCATCAAATTTTGCAAGCAGATAGCTTATGATCTACAGTTGAAAATAGGCAAATTTTTTGGAAGAGTTGCCACCTCTTAAAAAAGTTTTAATTAAATTAATACGCGGAAACGACTGAACAGTTTGCATGACATTTCGCACAGAGATAGCTTATGACCTATGTTGGAAAATAGGCTACTATTTTAAGAGTTATCACGTATTAGGAAACTTTAATTAAATTAATACGTGGAAATTACTGAACTGATTTGCATGAAAGTATGCACACAGATAGCTTATGACCTAGACTGGAAAATAGGCTACTTTTTTAAGAATTGCCACCTGTTTGAAAATTAAATTTTGCTCAAAGATGGTTTAGACCTGGATTGAAAACTAGGCTACTTACTTCCTCAACCGGTTTTCCGATCAGAATGAAATTTAGTACACTTACTACGGATTTCGGAAGGATGGTCTTAGACTGAAAGTAAGTCCGATAACTCAAGGCCCCTCCCATACAAATTGGAATTTTCATATTACATACATATCTCTGGAAG
>NW_016157881.1:102063-129386 GCF_001687245.7 Rhagoletis zephyria
ATAGTTTAGTTGAATTAAATACCCTGGTTTTTTGGTACCACTCTTGTTAACCATCATAAATATTGTAAAAAAATTAAATATTTAAGTAAATGGGACCTTATGAGTTATAATATATATTTACAATTTTCGAAATCAAATATAGTATAACGAAATTTGCTCTCTTACGTAACCCCAAAGAACATAGATTATTTACGTATATAACCTACCTACTTTTCTATCAAATTCAAAATTCTTATAATAAGGAATTTACATGATTCAACTTTCACAGGCGATTAGTTGAATCAAAAGTTGAACGAAAGTAGGCAGCCGACCAACTTCATTTAAAGCGATTAGTTGAAAGGCCGTTTACACCAGGCGAAAAATCGCCTCATGTAAATTCCCTGTAACTCTCACAATGTGGCAACAGCGAAATTCGATTATTCTATCGCCATTTGTGTTCTGTCATTTACATTGTTTTGAAACATTTGTTTAAACTGAACAAGGAAAACAGAAGTGTAAAGTGCGGCAAAGTGATTTAAACATACATATGTACTTGTAACGTAGTGAGTGTGTGAAAGTGAAATGTTCTTTTGTTAGTGTGGCTCCTGATAATTCACTCACTAAAAAGAGTCCAGTACAAACTTTATTAAAAAGTTATACATAACCTTCGGACCATTACACAAACCACAGGGGAACTATTTGAAAAATTACCATTTACAGAGGTAACTAGCACTTCGTACTCAAATAATCCAACTTACACAAACAGTTGCGTTTTTGAAAAAATTAAATTTTCATTTTTTTTAAGGCAGATACTTATTCGAAGTCTTCACTATATATGGGAATATTTTAGAATGGGAACCCCCGGATACGGAATTAAGGAAAAGTTTGAAAGCGTGGAACCTTTAGCTTTTAAGTAATTTGTTATCAAAGTTTGTAATTTTAAGCAACTTGTATGCGACTATTTCACAATAGTGGTATTCGCGCTTCTGTGTATTCGCTGTATCCCGCGTAAGTGTAACTGGACGAGCGTGTGGTTGTTGTTGCATGTGTATTTGATGTACCGCTAGGAACAACAAATCACACGCTCATGCAGTTACGATTACACAACATACAACGCATACACATAAGAACGAATTCCACTAATATATAATGCACTTTCCACTAAATTTACACGTTATTTACAATCAATATATGCGCAAATGGAGTGTGCAGGTTCAAACAAATAAATACTTTTAGTATATATTAGAGCTTTTTTATCAAAAATTGATTGTTGTTTAATTATTATGAGAGTACATGCAGAATATGTGCAAATGGCAGCAGGACTGTGCTAAACAAGCCAAGAGTGGAAAGCAAGACCAAAAGAAAATACGATTAAAAGGAAAATACGATAAGGTTATTTTGTTCAGATTAAAATAAATAGTAGGGGGATCAGGGGCTGAACACCTTTCTGCGTAGGCGGCCTTCGGCCGCGCTTAGGGATTATAACCCTCACAACGTAGAATTCTCCTTTCTGTGTTGCCAACGAAAAGGGGCTGAACACCTTTTGCATAGAACACCCTTCTGCGTAGGCGGCCTTCGGCCGCGCTTAGGGATTATAACCCTCACTACGTAGAATTCTCTTTTCTGTGTTGCCGGAAAAGAGGGCAATATGACCCCAATCCCCCTACTATTTGCTATACTATACTATATATTTAAATCTGAGCAAAAGAACCTTATCGTATTTTCCTTTTAATCGTATTTTGCTTTGGTCTTACTTTCCACCCTTGGTTTTTAGATGTGGCACCACAGTCCTGAGTATAAATAACGTGCAAATGTAGAGGAAAGTGCATTATATATTGTAATTGTTAAAATAGTGCCATACAAGTTGGTTAAAATTACAAACTTTAATAACAAATTCCTTAAAAACTATAAGGTTACGCGCTTTGAAACTTCATACAGGGAACTATTAGACCCCCCTCTACCTTCCATATTTTCCTGAATGCTGTACTCCGGGGTTACCAATCTAAAGCCCACCCCACCTTTCTTGTGGTTTGGCACACTTAAATTCCAGTCGTCGGGTATGCGTTGATCTGNTCTAACTCCCATATTGTCCTTAATGCTGTACTCCGGGGTTACCAATCTAAAGCCCACCCCTATATATTAATATATTAGGGGTATTCTCCAAATCTTGCAAAGCCATTGCACGTAGCACGGATTGCATAACTTGCAAACACACAACAACAAAATACATGGGAGACAACATTTCTTATCGCTGCAAGATATGCAACGTCGAAACCCATGTATATATTTTGCAAAATAGCATAGCAAGATAAATGCGACACTGTGCTAGTTGTTTTGTTGTTGGAATTGCTACATATTTCNGGCGAAATCCATGTATATATGTATTTCGCAAAATAGCATAGCAAGATAAATGCGACCCTGTGCTAATTGTTTTGTTGTTGGAATTGCTACATGTTTCTCTTATTCCTCTCATCTCGCTCATTTAATTTTTTTTTTGCTGTCTCTTGTTATTGTATTTGATACATAATTTCGCTGTACTTGGTTTCTCTAGCGGCTTTATTTTCATGCAATTGCTTACTTTTGTACAAATGCGCACACCTAGCTAATTAGCAGAATATTCTTTAAATTCCGTGATAGCGACTGTGTGAAAATTTTGCGTTTGGATTATCTGAGAGCATATTATCCAGAGGAGAAGCTCGGCCAAACACTAACATATGTGTAAGTCAACGAATAAAGTTTTCCGTACGTTTGGAATGCATAAATGAATGAACAAAATAAATACAATGTCACCATAGAATTACGTTTTTATTATAAAATTACCTTGAAAGGGGCACCAAAGAACGAAACAAGCTCTAAACTAAAAAAATTTCGCGTTTTAATTCCCTAAACGCACTTAATTTATTGCTAAAGGCCCAAAGTTGGCAACAGTTATAGCGATGTCAAATTTGCTCATATACAAGCATGGACAGAGTGAGCGCCTGCTTAAAGAGCGTAAGCATTACATGCATATACATGCGAGAGCGTAACAAAGTGAACGCAAATTCATTCAAACGTAACCCTGCAAAAATCGCGTCTACTCCATGCATGCATGTAAAGAGCACTTCCTAAGGGTCAAGGAGTACTCCAAAATTTCATATAAAAAATGTGGTCCAATTAACATTGCGATGTCGTACGGCAGGACTATATACTCCTGCTTTGCATGACATGAGACTATTACAAAACTACTCCTAGGGATTACTCCATGGAATATCTACAGAGGAATAGTTTCGAAAATACTCCAAGACATTACTCTAAAAATTTCTTGCGGTAGAGTACTTTAACAACTACTCTTATGTCTTTACTCCATGAAGCACTTACATAAGATTAGTTTTGAAACTACTCTTAAGCATTACTCCATAGATTACCTTCGGGAGAGTACTTTCGAGACTGCACTAAGGCATTAGTTCATGGAGCATCTACAGAGGATTAGATTCAAAACTACCTTTTGATTTTGAATACAAACCGCTTTAAAACAAGAAACATTGAAACATAATATTTATATCAAAAACTTAATTTTCTTTATTCCAGCTAATACATACGTACGAAAAATATAAAATATAAACGAAAAATATAAATTGTAAGGCTTTTCACTTAATATATAGTTTTTTGACAAATATTGTTATTTTCTGTAAGAATCTTTGTACTAATACTTATTCAGGTATCTAATAAAATAACATAATATTTAATTTTGCAAAAGTACATATTTTCTCACTTGGAAATTAAATTTAATTTTTTTTTCCATTTTGTTATTATTAAATGCATACTTATAATTATTTTTAAATTAAAAAATATCACATTTCCATTTTCAAAATAAATAAAAAATTCGTTATAATGAGATCAGGGATATTACTTAAAACTAGATGAGGATGCTTGTATTTATCCCTTTTACTTACTAGTTGAATACAAAGTTTGCTAAGTTAAAAAAAAAATCATCTTTAAACTCGATCTACTTATAGCTATATTTACGTATGTATGCTTAAATTTAATTTACTACTTTTTTCTTTTGGTTGCATACGTGACGAAAGTGGCGTTTTTTCACTGTTTGAAGTGCGATTCGCAATACCTTTTCTGCATTGGGAGAAGTGTGACTTACTGCAGCTGAAAAATATATATTTATATCGTATTGGTTTTGACAAATTTAAAAAAAAAAATACATAGTTTAGTTGAATTAAATACCCTGGTTTTTCGGTACCACTCTTGTTAACCATCATAAATATTTTGAAAAAATTAAATATTTAAGTAAATGGGACCTTATGAGTTATAATATTTACAATTTTCGAAATCAAATATAGTATAACGAAATTTGCTCTCTTACGTAACCCCAAAGAACATAGATTATTTACGTATATAACCTACCTACTTTTCTATCAAATTAAAAATTCTTATAATAAGGAATTTACATGATTCAACTTTCACAGGCGATTAGTTGAATCAAAAGTTGAACGAAAGTAGGCAGACGACCAACTTCATTTAAAGCGATTAGTTGAAAGGCCGTTTACACCAGGCGAAAAATCGCCTCATGTAAATTCCCTGTAACTCTGACATTGTGGCAACAGCGAAATTCGATTATTCTATCGCCATTTGTGTTCTGTCATTTACATTGTTTTGAAACATTTGTTTAAACCAGGGACGTGAACCGGATGAGAAATTTGGTCGGTTCGATTCAGCGGTTTGAACCGTTTTTGCACTTTTGGATTGGTTCGTCAAAGCGGTTTTTTTTGGTCTTTGAACCGGGGTTTCGGTTCGGTTCAACGGTTCGAAAAACAAAAAAAAGAACACCCAAGTTTATAAGTGTCAAGTGTCAAGTGCAACAACGCGCAAGGTTAAGGGTCAAGTGAAATGGGTTGCCTTTACATTTGATATTGTCACATGGTAAACAAACATGGTAGGTATTACCATGTTTAACAAAAAGAAAAAAATGGGTGCATTTATCTATTGAAAATTGATTGAAACGAACCTTTAAACCTTTATATAAAGTGTTTCGGTTTTCCGTTCGGATCAAACATTTGTAGAAAATTTCGGTTCGGTTAATGGTTCAGTTAATTAATAGAAAAAAGCGGTTTTCTGGTTCAAAACCGGTTCACGTCCCTGGTTTAAACTGAACAAGGAAAACAGAAGTGTAAAGTGCGGCAAAGTGATTTAAACATACATATGTATGTACTTGTAATGTAGTGAGTGTGTGAAAGTGAAATGTTCTTTTGTTAGTGTGGCTCCTGATAATTCACTCACTAAAAAGAGTCCAGTACAAACTTTATTAAAAAGTTATACATAACCTTCGGACCATTACACAAACCACAGGGGAACTATTTGAAAAATTACCATTTACAGAGGTAACTAGCACTTCGTACTCAAATAATCCAACTTACACAAACAGTTGCGTTTTTGAAAAAATTAAATTTTCATTTTTTTTAAGGCAGATACTTATTCGAAGTCTTCACTATATATGGGAATATTTTAGAATGGGAACCCCCGGATACGGAATTAAGGAAAAGTTTGAAAGCGTGGAACCTTTAGCTTTTAAGTAATTTGTTATCAAAGTTTGTAATTTTAAGCAACTTGTATGCGACTATTTCACAATAGTGGTATTCGCGCTTCTGTGTATTCGCTGTATCCCGCGTAAGTGTAACTGGACGAGCGTGTGGTTGTTGTTGCATGTGTATTTGATGTACCGCTAGCAACAACAAATCACACGCTCATGCAGTTACGATTACACAACATACAACGCATACACATAAGAACGAATTCCACTAATATATAATGCACTTTCCACTAAATTTACACGTTATTTACAATCAATATATGCGCAAATGGAGTGTGCAGGTTCAAACAAATAAATACTTTTAGTATATATTAGAGCTTTTTTATCAAAAATTGATTGTTGTTTAATTATTATGAGAGTACATGCAGAATATGTGCAAATGGCAGCAGGACTGTGCTAAACAAGCCAAGAGTGGAAAGCAAGACCAAAAGAAAATACGATTAAAAGGAAAATACGATAAGGTTATTTTGTTCAGATTAAAATAAATAGTAGGGGGATCAGGGGCTGAACACCTTTCTGCGTAGGCTGCCTTCGGCCGCGCTTAGGGATTATAACCCTCACAACGTAGAATTCTCCTTTCTGTGTTGCCAACGAAAAGGGGCTGAACACCTTTTGCATAGAACACCCTTCTGCGTAGGCGGCCTTCGGCCGCGCTTAGGGATTATAACCCTCACTACGTAGAATTCTCTTTTCTGTGTTGCCGGAAAAGAGGGCAATATGACCCCAATCCCCCTACTATTTGCTATACTATACTATATATTTAAATCTGAGCAAAAGAACCTTATCGTATTTTCCTTTTAATCGTATTTTGCTTTGGTCTTACTTTCCACCCTTGGTTTTAGATGTGGCACCACAGTCCTGAGTATAAATAACGTGCAAATGTAGAGGAAAGTGCATTATATATTGTAAAATAGTGCCATACAAGTTGGTTAAAATTACAAACTTTAATAACAAATTCCTTAAAAACTATAAGGTTACGCGCTTTGAAACTTCATACAGGGAACTATTAGACCCCCTCTAACTCCCATATTGTCCTTAATGCTGTACTCCGGGGTTACCAATCTAAAGCCCACCCCTATATATTAATATATTAGGGGTATTCTCCAAATCTTGCAAAGCCATTGCACGTAGCACGGATTGCATAACTTGCAAACACACAACAACAAAATACATGGGAAACATTTCCTTTCGCTGCAAAATATGCAACGGCGAAATCCATGTATATATGTATTTCGCAAAATAGCATAGCAAGATAAATGCGACCCTGTGCTAATTGTTTTGTTGTTGGAATTGCTACATGTTTCTCTTATTCCTCTCATCTCGCTCATTTAATTTTTTTTTTGCTGTCTCTTGTTATTGTATTTGATACATAATTTCGCTGTACTTGGTTTCTCTAGCGGCTTTATTTTCATGCAATTGCTTACTTTTGTACAAATGCGCACACCTAGCTAATTAGCAGAATATTCTTTAAATTCCGTGATAGCGACTGTGTGAAAATTTTGCGTTTGGATTATCTGAGAGCATATTATCCAGAGGAGAAGCTCGGCCAAACACTAACATATGTGTAAGTCAACGAATAAAGTTTTCCGTACGTTTGGAATGCATAAATGAATGAACAAAATAAATACAATGTCACCATAGAATTACGTTTTTATTATAAAATTACCTTGAAAGGGGCACCAAAGAACGAAACAAGCTCTAAACTAAAAAAATTTCGCGTTTTAATTCCCTAAACGCACTTAATTTATTGCTAAAGGCCCAAAGTTGGCAACAGTTATAGCGATGTCAAATTTGCTCATATACAAGCATGGACAGAGTGAGCGCCTGCTTAAAGAGCGTAAGCATTACATGCATATACATGCGAGAGCGTAACAAAGTGAACGCAAATTCATTCAAACGTAACCCTGCAAAAATCGCGTCTACTCCATGCATGCATGTAAAGAGCACTTCCTAAGGGTCAAGGAGTACTCCAAAATTTCATATAAAAAATGTGGTCCAATTAACATTGCGATGTCGTACGGCAGGACTATATACTCCTGCTTTGCATGACATGAGACTATCACAAAACTACTCCTAGGGATTACTCCATGGAATATCTACAGAGGAATAGTTTCGAAAATACTCCAAGACATTACTCTAAAAATTTCTTGCGGTAGAGTACTTTAACAACTACTCTTATGTCTTTACTCCATGAAGCACTTACATAAGATTAGTTTTGAAACTACTCTTAAGCATTACTCCATAGATTACCTTCGGGAGAGTACTTTCGAGACTGCACTAAGGCATTAGTTCATGGAGCATCTACAGAGGATTAGATTCAAAACTACCTTTTGATTTTGAATACAAACCGCTTTAAAACAAGAAACATTGAAACATAATATTTATATCAAAAACTTAATTTTCTTTATTCCAGCTAATACATACGTACGAAAAATATAAAATATAAACGAAAAATATAAATTGTAAGGCTTTTCACTTAATATATAGTTTTTTGACAAATATTGTTATTTTCTGTAAGAATCTTTGTACTAATACTTATTCAGGTATCTAATAAAATAACATAATATTTAATTTTGCAAAAGTACATATTTTCTCACTTGGAAATTAAATTTAATTTTTTTTTCCATTTTGTTATTATTAAATGCATACTTATAATTATTTTTAAATTAAAAAATATCACATTTCCATTTTCAAAATAAATAAAAAATTCGTTATAATGAGATCAGGGATATTACTTAAAACTAGATGAGGATGCTTGTATTTATCCCTTTTACTTACTAGTTGAATACAAAGTTTGCTAAGTTAAAAAAAAAATCATCTTTAAACTCGATCTACTTATAGCTATATTTACGTATGTAAGCTTAAATTTAATTTACTACTTTTTTCTTTTGGTTGCATACGTGACGAAAGTGGCGTTTTTTCACTGTTTGAAGTGCGATTCGCAATACCTTTTCTGCATTGGGAGAAGTGTGACTTACTGCAGCTGAAAAATATATATTTATATCGTATTGGTTTTGACAAATTTAAAAAAAAAAATACATAGTTTAGTTGAATTAAATACCCTGGTTTTTCGGTACCACTCTTGTTAACCATCATAAATATTTTGAAAAAATTAAATATTTAAGTAAATGGGACCTTATGAGTTATAATATTTACAATTTTCGAAATCAAATATAGTATAACGAAATTTGCTCTCTTACGTAACCCCAAAGAACATAGATTATTTACGTATATAACCTACCTACTTTTCTATCAAATTAAAAATTCTTATAATAAGGAATTTACATGATTCAACTTTCACAGGCGATTAGTTGAATCAAAAGTTGAACGAAAGTAGGCAGACGACCAACTTCATTTAAAGCGATTAGTTGAAAGGCCGTTTACACCAGGCGAAAAATCGCCTCATGTAAATTCCCTGTAACTCTGACATTGTGGCAACAGCGAAATTCGATTATTCTATCGCCATTTGTGTTCTGTCATTTACATTGTTTTGAAACATTTGTTTAAACCAGGGACGTGAACCGGATGAGAAATTTGGTCGGTTCGATTCAGCGGTTTGAACCGTTTTTGCACTTTTGGATTGGTTCGTCAAAGCGGTTTTTTTTGGTCTTTGAACCGGGGTTTCGGTTCGGTTCAACGGTTCGAAAAACAAAAAAAAGAACACCCAAGTTTATAAGTGTCAAGTGTCAAGTGCAACAACGCGCAAGGTTAAGGGTCAAGTGAAATGGGTTGCCTTTACATTTGATATTGTCACATGGTAAACAAACATGGTAGGTATTACCATGTTTAACAAAAAGAAAAAAATGGGTGCATTTATCTATTGAAAATTGATTGAAACGAACCTTTAAACCTTTATATAAAGTGTTTCGGTTTTCCGTTCGGATCAAACATTTGTAGAAAATTTCGGTTCGGTTAATGGTTCAGTTAATTAATAGAAAAAAGCGGTATTCTGGTTCAAAACCGGTTCACGTCCCTGGTTTAAACTGAACAAGGAAAACAGAAGTGTAAAGTGCGGCAAAGTGATTTAAACATACATATGTATGTACTTGTAATGTAGTGAGTGTGTGAAAGTGAAATGTTCTTTTGTTAGTTGGCGGAGGGGGGAGGGCATGGCTCCTGATAACTCCTCTGGTAGAGGAGGATCTAAAGGGGGTCTATGTAAAGTTTGAAAGCGCGGAACCTTTAGCTTTTATGTAATTTGTTATCAAAGTTTGTAATTTTAACCAACTTGTATGGGACTATTTCACAATAGTGGTATTCGCGCTTCTGTGTATTCGCTGTATCCCGCGTAAGTGTAACTGGACGAGCGTGTGGTTGTTGTTGCATGTGTATTTGATGTACCGCTAGCAACAACAAATCACACGCTCATGCAGTTACGATTACACAACATACAACGAATACACATAAGCGAGTTCCACTAAAATATAATGCACTTTCCACTAAATTTACACGTTATTTACACTCAATATATGCGCAAGTGGAGTGTGCACGTTCAAACAAATAAATACTCTTAGTATATATTAGAGCTTTTTTATCAAAAATTGATTGTTGTTTAATTATTATGAGAGTACATGCAGAATATCTGCAAATGGCAGCAGGACTGTGTTGCCACATCTAAACAAACCAAAAGTGGAAAGCAAGACCAAAAGAAAATACGACTAAAAGGAAAATACGATAAGATTATTTTGTTCAGATTAAAATAAATAGTAGGGTGATCAGGGGCTGAACACCTTTCAGCGTAGGCGCGCTTAGGGATTATAACCCTCACAACGTAGAATTCTCCTTTCTGTGTTGCCAACGAAAAGGGGCTGAACACCTTTTGCATAGAACACCTTTCTGCGTAGGTGGCCTTCGGCCGGCTAAGGGATTATAACCCTCATGACGTAGAATTCTCCTTTTTGTGTTGCCAACGAAAAGGAACCGAACACCTTTTGCATAGAACACCTTTCTGCGTAGGCGGCCTTCGGCCGCGCTTAGGGATTATAACCCTCACAACGTAGAATTCTCATTTCTGTGTTGCCAACGAAAATGGGCCGAACACCTTTTGAATAGAACACCTTACTACTACGTAGAATTATCTTTTCTGTGTTGCCGGAAAAGAGGGCAATATGACCCCAGTCCCCCTACTATTTGCTATACTATATATTATATACTATACTATATATTTAAATCTGAGCAAAAGAACCTTATCGTATTTTCCTTTTAATCGTATTTTGCTTTGGTCTTACTTTCCACCCTTGGTTTTTAGATGTGGCACCACAGTCCAGAGTATAAATAACGTGCAAATGTAGAGGAAAGTGCATTATATATTGTAAAATAGTGCCATACACGTTGGTTAAAATTACAAACTTTAATAACAAATCCCTTAAAAACTATAAGGTTACGCGCTTTGAAACTTCATACAGGGAACTATTCGACCCCCCTCTAACTCCCATATTTTTCCTAATGCTGTACTCCGGGGTTACCAATCTAAAGCCCACACCTATATATTAATATATTAGGGGTATTCTCCAAATCTTACAAAGCCATTGCACGTAGCACGGATTGCATGGATTGCATAACTTGCAAACACACAACAACAAAATACATGGGAAACAACATTTCCTTTCGCTGCAAAATATGCAACGGCGAAATCCATGTATATATTTTGCAAAATAGCATAGCAAGATAAATGCGACCCTGTGCTAATTGTTTTGTTGTTGGAATTGCTATATGTTTCTTTTATTCCTCTCATCTCGCTCTTTTAATTTTTTTTTTGCTGTCTCTTGTTATTGTATTTGATACATAAATTCGCTGTTTGCTACCCATGCATGCTACCACTTTGCAATGGGGTGCTCTCGTACTCTTCGAAATTTGGGATAGTATTTTTGCATTTCATGCAATCCGTGCATCGTGCAAGACTTTGAGAATACCTCTATTGTATTATATATAGTGCATATCAAGAATGATAGAATACAAGATTGCGCCAATCGAGCTGAGAGTAACTGGCCGTGACGTCAATAAATACCAGAATGAGAGAGCAAGACGAACTCGACAAGAAAAAGAGGAAACATCGAACAAAAGGCAGTATTGCCAAGTTTTCAATTTGAAAAAGCACCAAATATTTATTGGTGTATTTTATGGACTTTATATGCATACATAATTATATTGTAAGGATGCCGATTCAAATTAATAAAAATCAATGTTTCTTGCACGACGGTCGATTTTTTCTGGCTTGATTGAAGTTGCTGCCACATATTTTGTTGTCGCTTATGATTGTGCCATGATTTTATTAAAATTTTTGTGAAGTTGCTTACCACGCTTATGATTGCTATAAATTTTGCTTCCATTTTTTTAAGATTTTATAATTTGGTGTCTTCAAACTAAAAACAAAAGCACCAAAAACGCACCAAGCACCAAACTCAAAAATGTTCGGGTTTTGAATACCCACTAAATTTGGTGCGAAAAGCATTAAGTTGGCAACAGTGAATGTAAACAAAAGTATTTTATGACGTCAGCGATTGGGTGGATGCTGTCAAATCGACGATGAGAGGGTTAGCGGTCCGCGAATGGCGCGACCTTTATTTTCTGGATCGTGAGTGCATATTTACATTATGTTTGACAGCTCAACTGCGCCGTTTAGTTTTTATGCAAATGCGCAAGACATTTTTGTAGTGATTTTATTGAATAAATTGCCGTTAATTAGTTTAAAGTAAAGCAATGCAAGTAATAAGGTAAGGCTTCCTCAAGTGGGCACCGAATTTACCAACATTAATATTCTTCAATGATATTCAGGCAGTGCCGAGGTTTGTAGTAGAACAGTACACTGTGTAATTTTTGTTGCAAAATTCCAATTAGTTTTTTTTTAATCAACGATTGAAAATTTTTGCAGTGTTTTGGAAATTTTTATTTTTCTTTGAAAGTAAGTGTCCAAATGAAAAAATTTTTTGGGTGCAGATTTAAAAAACATTAAACTATACAATGAAATTATTTGCGTTACAAAAATATATTTTTTTTTGCTTTCAAATCATTTTTTTATGAACAATTGAAAATTTAAACAATTTCTGCGCCTCGTGGACGAAAATTTTTAACAACAACTTATGCAATAAGCATTTCTGCATCGTAAGAGTTACGAGATTTATTTAATGCTCAAGAAAGTCACAGAGATAAAATATATGTGCTTACTTTTGTCCCAGAATCATGGATGATTAAAAAAATCGGAAATTCTTTCATGTGTCTCGACGAATGGCAGCTTCAGCAAAAAAAATGCGGAAGTGGAATGGCATTGGATCGCAACCTAATGAAGAAAAGGCCGCCCCATGGATCCAAATATCATTAAAGCTGTTCAGGATTTTTATAGGTCAGATGCAATAAGTCGCATGACTGCGGGTGTAAAAGAATGTAAATCAGTCAAGGAATCTGGAGCTCGTACAATGAACAGAAAAGACTATTAGCTGATAAAATTAAAATTATCCACCAAGCATTTCGTAAGAAGTTCCCCGACATGCAAATATCACTTTCAAAATTTAAGAAATTGCGACCACAAGAGTGCATTTTTGTGGGTCCAAAAAACACACACAATGTTTGCGTTTGTAAGATCCACCAAAATTTCGTCTGAAATTCGCTGGCTTGAAGAAAGTGATAAATGATGCAGAATGTCAATTACATTATCGGTATTATTTGAACAGCATGCTGTGTTCAAGTCCAAATTGCAAGTGGTTTTTGTTGGAATGTTCTAATTGCCCGGAAACGGAAAATATCTCGATTCTGCAGAGTAACGAAGTAACTACAGTTAATTACGATCAATGGTTAAATACTGACAGGTATTTTTTATCTCAATAATTAATTTATAATACAGTTCAGAACAAAGTATTTTGAATCAAACGTAAAGTTTGCAAAATGTTGTTTTGAAGTTTAATTCGAACCCCCGAGAATAACTTTTTTCATTTTTTGCTTGGAAATTTGATTTAACTGGAGCAGTGACACTAAATGAAATTTCACATTTCACTGTCAAAATGTGTGTAAAATTTATTGAAATGAATATGAAAAATCAAAGCGCAACTTTCGATATTTAAAAGATAGAAATTATCAAAATAATAGTACAAATTTAATATATACATATGTCATGTGGTTATTTTATTAATCTGTAGAGATTAGAATTGATTTTTTTTCATTGTTTGCAGAAATTCGCGGTAGATTCAATTTACTTCTATGAAATTGGATCGGGATAAAAGTGATAGAATAAAAATATATAACATCAAATTTCAATTCACGCCACCAAAATTTGAAAAAAAGTAAAATTATTCCTGCTGTTCTTTGTAATCTACAATAACGTAACGTCTTCTAATAATTTTCGAACGCATTTTGTTTCCTGATGCGCTCTGCAAGTCATACATGAACCGGTGAAAGAATTCGTTCAAAACTTGATGAAAGATTTGCGTGATGTATTGAAACATGATTTCATCGCAAAAGCGCAAGCTCAATATCTCACTGATATCAAAGAGGAACTGGGTGAAAAAGAGTATGTTATGTGCCTGGATTTTTCAGAAAATTATTCGTGTCGTGTCCAAAATTCTGTCCAATCGGAATACTGGAACACGACTCAAGCGACATTACATCCATACGTTGTGTACTACAAGGAAAACGGCAATCTGAATCACAAGAATTTCGTGATCATTTCTGAAGTTTTGGACCATAACAGTTCGGCAGTCAATTTATTCAATTCAAAATTAATATCGTACATCATACGAAAATTCGGTAGACGTAATGTGAAAAAATTTTATTACTTTTCCGACGCACAGTGTAGTATTTCACTGTTCTATAAAATATTAAATAAATAATTTTATAGCATTGAATTTCCAATCAAATTCTAAAATACGTATTAGAAATGCTTGATAAAGAGGAAACAATAAAAACTAGAAAAGTGAAACTAAAGTATATAGCGGGAGAGGACCTTATTTGGAAGAACACCAAGCACGATAATATTTTTACTTGAAAATTTGCGTCAGTCCTTCAATGATTAAATTGTTGGTGTTTCGCGATTTATATGGCAATAGTTAAAATACCATTTTGGACTTACTTTTCAAGGTATTTTTTTTTTGCGAAAATGAATTTTTGTGATTTTAATGAACTAGAACTGAGTACTTCATGTTATAGTAACTTGATGTTGAATTAAATTTAATTTTAGCAGTATATAAATTTCACTAGCTCGCAGACTCGTTATCCGCGGTTATTCGATTTAATTCTTATTTAAGTTTAAGTGCCACTAATCTTAGACCTTAAATAACATATCCTTAGCTGCAGGAAAGTGCAGGCTTTGATGCATTATCCTTTTTCAGGAAATATGTCAATTTTAAGGAAAGAGCTTTTTGAAGTTTGGCATCAGCAAAAGGATGCAAGAGACAAAAACAAGACTGTTCTTTCATACGTTATAAGTGCATTAAACTTAAGTGATTGTGAAGACATTTCAAAAGTGACTGAGGTCAGCAAGGCAGTTTTTAATTTTACGAGTAAGGTTACTGAGAAGTGGAAAAGTTGCAGCCGTATGTTAAAAGATTTTCGCAATAAAAATCAAAAGTGTTTAGACTCTAAAATATTTTTTTGGTAAATCCTGTCAAAAATAAACTTAATGTAAAGAAGGGACGACCAGTGAAGCTGTTTACGGAGGTTAGTAATCAGTCAAAAAGGAAAAAGGTGTCATCTTTAGTAGAAAATTATACGAAAGAGGAGTTGGCTTTTGCAACTAGTTCCAGTCTGAGGTTATCAGGTAAACGAGATGCGGCATTACTGGTAGAAAATGTCACAACAAATTCAGAGGCTACTAAAATAAAACATGCTCTTACTCGTCCTACTCCTTTGCCAATTAAATATACTCCAGAAGAGGCATTAGCTCTGTACATAAATCAAAAATTTACGGTTAGGACATACTTAGAAGTACGATCTGGAGCTAAACAGCGAAATGCTGACATATATCCATCGTATGGTTGCATTAAAAAAGCAAAAGCGGCATGCTATCCTCCAAAGGAATCTATTTTTATTACCGATTTCTCTGTGGAGGTACATCTGCAATCATTAGTGGACAAAACTGTTTTAAGACTTGCTATGGTTCAAGAAGATGTCCTGATACAAGAAGCAGCATCTGATGATAGTCTCACAATAACATATAAATGGGGTTGCGATGGGAGTGCAGGACATTCAAGATATAAACAAAAACTAACCGGTGAAGAAGGACGCATAGAAAGTGATGAGCATTTATTCGCAGTATGTTTAGTACCCTTAAGGCTTCAAACAGAAGGTGGTAAAATTTTGTGGAATAATCCCCGACCATCGTCAACGCGTTTTTGTAGACCTATAAAAATTTCCTTCCAAAAAGAAACCTGCGAACTTTCTAAACAAGAAATAAAATACGTCGAACACCAAATTAAATCTATTAAGCCAACAACAGTTTTCATCGGAAATAAAGAAAAAGAAATTTTTCATAATTTTCAACTTACTATGATAGACGGAAAAATGTTTAGTGTAATTACCGAATCATCAACGCAAACGTGTGGAATCTGTGGAGCAACCCCAAAGTCTATGAATGATATTGATCGAGTCTTAGAGAGAGATATTAACGAAAATCATCTAAATTTTGGATTATCAACTCTCCATGCCTGGATTCGTTCGTTTGAAACTTTACTACATATATCCTACAAGCTTAGCGTATGCAAATGGCAGATTCGGGATGAAAATGAAAAAAATATTGTGAAAGAAAGAAGAAGTTTGATTATACAAAGATTTAAAGCAGAAATGGGATTATTAGTAGATCTTCCAAAACAAGGTTTTGGGACGACCAATGACGGCAATACAGCCAGACGCTTTTTTCAGAGTCCTTCGATTGTTTCAGGAATTGATGAAAATTTAGTTGAACGATTTGCTATCATACTCCGAACTATGTCATGCGGATTCTCCGTCAATTCAGAAGCATTTCGAAAGTATGCGTTTTCAACCGCAAAAATGTTTGTGGACTTGTACCCATGGTATTACATGCCCTCCAGCATCCACAAAATTTTAATACATGGGGCAGACATAATTAAAAATGCAGTACTTCCAATAGGAATGTTATCAGAGGAAGCATTGGAGAGTAGAAATAAGGATTTTAAGAGATATAGACAAGATAACACCAGAAAGATATCGCGTAGTAAGACTATGGAAGACTTGTTTAATATATTACTTTTGTTATCTGATCCCTTAATATCCTCCATATCGAAAAATACACCAAACATTTTTAAGAAAAAAGACACATTAAATAAAGAAGTACTAAAACTGTTGTCCGACCCAGAAGTAAATTTTGAGCAAGGTTCTGACATATCAGACCTAGATGAAGAGTCTTACTCTAGTTTCAGTGATTAGATTTATCTGGAAGTTTGCAGTATATATTTCTCTTATTAATTCATTTATGTTATTTTACTTTAATCAGTTTTTTTTCGATGTACTAAAAACTGGTTTACGTTTTTAAATATCTATGAAATGTTAAATAAATTTGTATTGTAGTCTTGAAAATATGTGAATATAAAAAATTAGCTTAAAAAAAATCAAATAAAAAGGTTACAACCAAAAAAATTATGCACAAAGTTGTGTGTAAATAATATATTTATATTGCTAGAGTACTAATTGATAAGTAAAGATAGTATAATAAATCATAGATTTAATCCGTGATTTAATATCAGCTAGTTTGACGAAAAATCACACTGTGCGACGGGGCGGCTTCTCAGTACAAGAACAAGTACAATTTTATAAATTTGCTTCTACACAAAAAAGATTTTGGTATAGATGCCGAATGGCACTTTTTTGCCACTGCGCACGGAAAGGGTGCTTGCGATGGAATCGGTGGCGTCGTGAAAAGAGCTGCTTACCGTTCAAGTTTGCAAGACGGCAATCCAGTCAAAATTACAGGACCAAGCCAACTATATGACTGGGCAAAAGTGAATTTCGAATCAATTGAATTTGATTACTGCGACAAAAAAGAACATGAAACTCACTCTAGTCAATTACAAAAGCGTTTTTCAAAAGCGATAACTGTTAAGAACACGAGACAGTTTCATTCTTTCGTCCCAAAGAATAAAAATACTATTGAATGCAGAATTTTCTCGACTTATGACCAATCAAAGTCAATTGCAGCTATGTAAAAAACTTCAGGAAGGTTTCGCAAAATGTGCGACGTTTAAGCATGCATGTATTTAATTTAATAATTCTATAAGTAAAAAAAATGTTTCAATGTCATATTTTTCACATTCGAGAACATATTCGAACATTCATNCAACTTCAGGAAGGTTTCGCAAAATGTGCGACGTTTAAGCATGCATGTATTTAATTTAATAATTCTATAAGTAAAAATTTATGATCGTATATATATAGTGGGGATGTTTCAATGTCATATTTTTCACATTCGAGAACATATTCGAACATTCATGAGAAAATAAAAGTGGAACGATTGAAACGTGCATTTCTTTTTTGCGCAAGAAGTCAATGCGGATTGCGCGCGATCCAGCTGCGAGATCGGGCGGACACGCTGGCAAATAAAAATTCATTACGACCAAACTATATCGAAATGCACGCATTTTTTTGCATAGATGAATGCAGAAATGCTTATTGCATAAGTTGTTGTTAAAAATTTATGTCCACGAGGAGCGGAAATTGTTTAAATTTTCAATTGTCATAAAAAAATGATTTGAAAGCTAAAAAATATAAATATATTTGTAACGCAAATAATTTCATTGTATAGTTTAATGTTTTTTAAATCTGCACCCAAAAAATTTTTTCATTTGTACACTTACTTTCAAAGAAAAATAAAAATTTCCAAAACACTGCAAAAATNAAAAAAAATATATATTATATATATATTATATTGTAACGCAAATAATTTCATTGTATAGTTTAATGTTTTTTAAATCTGCACCCAAAAAATTTTTTCATTTGTAGACTTACTTTCAAAGAAAAATAAAAATTTCCAAAACACTGCAAAAATTTTCAATCGTTGATTAAAAAAACTAATTGGAATTTTGCAACAAAAATTACACAGTGTACTGTTCTACTACAAACCTCGGCACTGCCTGAATATCATTGAAAAATATTAATGTTGGTAAATTCGGTGCCGGATATATTTATATATATTTAACAGATTTTTAAGTAAACCGCATATATATATAAATTTGGCGGTCAAGATCAGTTAAATATATATATATTTAAAGAAGATATTTATATATATTTAACTGATTTTTAAGTAAACCGCATATATATATATATTTGACCATCAAAGGTAAAAGTAAAAAATTGGAAGAAGTGCATAGTGTAAACAGAGGGTAAAAGCGTTAATGAAATGTGAAATAAATATAATTGGAAGAAGTGCATAGTGTAAACAGAGGGTAAAAGCGTTAATGAAATGTGAAATAAATATAATTGGAAGAAGTGCATAGTGTAAACAGAGGGTAAAAGCGTTAATGAAATGTGAAATAAATATAATTGGAAGAAGTGCATAGTGTAAACAGAGGGTAAAAGCGTTAATGAAATGTGAAATAAATATAATTGGAAGAAGTGCATAGTGTAAATAGAGGGTAAAAGCGTTAATGAAATTTGAAATAAAGTGGCAATACCAGCGATTTGAGGTTATAATAATTTTGGCAGGCGCAAAGTTTGTTTACTCTGTTTTATTAACGAAATATATAAAATAAAAGTGAAAAAATTATTTTGTTTGCATAAAACAATAACCGGAGACGTTTTAATAGTGTTTTAAAAGTGGAAACTGGTGATTTAGTGCATTTTTGACGTGGTAATTGCTCATAGAAAACAACGAAATTTAACAAAAGTTTTTTTTTATAACTTTTAAAAGGTTAATAATATTGGGCCTCCCCCTCCGGATCGTTAATAGGGGGACCGAAACGCATCGTTTGGTACCCCTCCCGACTTTTCCGGACCTTTTTTAGCAGTTGAAGCCCTATACTAGAGAATTACCGTTTGTGAACGTGAACATAAAAAAAAATAGATTGATTAACTTGCTGTTTTGAAGCAAAATTAAAAGGTTAGGATTTGGATAGTTGAAAGGGGATCGACCTTTTAGAGTCTGACTGGGGTAATAGGGGAACTCCCAAAATTTGTGTTAGAATTTAGTGTTTGATTTAAAATAAAATAAGTTATTTTGTACAAAAAAGAGCCATATTTATCGTTAAATGTGGCACTAAACGGAAGTTCTTTTAAAAATTATTCCACAACAATTTTATTAGTGATACTTAAACGAGGAAAATGATAAATACTGAACTTACGTTAACATATTTAAATGCTCACCTAAAACAATTTTAAATACATTTTGCTTGCTCCTAAGACTTTTTTCCCGTTATAAGTCATGCACACTTCTCGTGAAAATGTGCGTTCTAAGTTTTTAGACGCACTTCCATCAAGTAAATATTTTACGGCAGATACCTAAAAAGAAAAAAAGGACAATAATATTTTATTCAAGATATACAATATTTANAATTTTGCTTGCTCCTAAGACTTTTTTTCCCGTTATAAGTCATGCACACTTCTCGTGAAAATATGCGTTCTAAGTTTTTAGACGCACTTCCATCAAGTAAATATTTTACGGCAGATACCTAAAAAGAAAAAAAGGACAATAATATTTTATTCAAGATATACAATATTTATAATTAGTAATTACATATTTTTCCTCATTAATTTCAGCTTCCATCTTTTGAAGATCTTCTTCTGTTTTAAGCGGAAACGCTGTTGTTATGGCAGTTACGTTTTGTCGAGTTTTATTAAATGCTTGCAACTGAACTTTCTGATCGGCCATCATTTCCATTATAATCTTGTTTTGATTTTCTGTTGTTGCTGTAAAAAGTTAAAAAAATACAGTATTGATTACTCATAGCTTTATTCTTAAAAAATTGTTTTTAAAAAAGAGCTATCGATATATTAGCAATTCGTATTAAAATCACCTTGTAATTTCGAAAGGTTTTCTCTTAAAATTGTTTGATCGGTCATCATTTCAGTGATTAATTGGTTTTGTCTTTCAATCATTTCTACAATATATAACAAAAAATATTATTACTGGACGTATTAAGGTATTAAATACATTTTTTAGTAGCATCACATGGGACTTTCGTGACACGATCTGAAAAACATAATATTTGCCTTGAGAATTGTATCTATTTAAATAACACAGGCCGACAAAATAAGACCGATCTCCTTACCCAGAAACCAGATTATACTTTACCGAAAGTTTTCGGTGCGTTGAATTCAAATCTGACCACAGAATTGCTCTATCACATTAGGATTTTGAGATATTCTAACCTATAAGTGCAAAAAATGCCGTTCTTGCCCATTTTTGAAGTTGTGTATGCAATCCAGAGTAACTTTTCTCAAAAAAATATAAAAAGGCGTTGAGTTTGCTCAAATATCTTCTTGCTTCGCTGAGATATTACAATTTAAAGTTTACGGATTTTCCAATTTTTCTATATTTTGAAAATCATGTAAGTAACATAGCGACCATGTGTGCTATCCGCTGCACTTTTAACTTAAAATTGTAATATCTCAGTGTAGCAAAAAGATATTTGCGCAAACTCAACGCCATTTCAAAGAGAAAGACTTGTACCTTAACACCTTTTTTGTATTTTTTTTGAGAAAAATTACTCTGGCTTGCATACACAACTTCAAAAATGGAATTTTTTGCACTTATAGGTTAAAATATCTCAAAATCCTGATGTGATAGAACAATTCTGTGGCCAGATTTGAATTCAGCGCACTGAAAACCTTCGGGAAAGTATAGTCTGGTTTCTAGGTAAAAATTTTGTTGGCCTGTGTAATCAAACATTCTGACTACTCTTTTATACTCACAATTTTTTAGTTCGTTTCCTACAAAAGCATGCGATCTCTGTAGTTTTCCCGGTTCGTTTCATATTTCTATTATTTTTTGTACTGATGTTTGTATCTGTATTTTATTTAGTCTGTTCCAATAGCAGTCCGGTTTACAGGATTTAGTCAGAACTTACAGGAAGTCGTTCCTATTGACATAAAGCCTGTAAGTGGGAACACTTTTGAGAGAGTAACTGAGCAACTGTTCCTAGTCAGAAGTTACAGGATTTAGTCCGGAGTTTTTTTCCTGTAAGTTCATTAAAAGTGTCAAACGATCAGCTGATTTACATTTGCAAACAAAAACAGAAAGCGGTGACAGCAGAGAACCTTATATTTGTTAAAAAATGGAAGTAAACAACGAAATATTTGAATATGTATAGATTTTAACAATTAGTTAGTGATATTTCAGCCAAATCTGTGTTGTACAAAGGACATGTAAACAAACCGACTGACGTTTTTACAGGAAATAGTGCTTTTTGCGTTCCCGTGCACTTCTGTATCTGTTCTCCTTTTACTCTCACTTGAGAGAGTAAAATTGTAGTTTGACAGTTCCACAGGTTTTAGTCCGAAGTTCAAAGGAACAGATTAATTTTGTATGTTTTAATTATATTTTAGTTTTACTTTTAAGTGCACCCACGTAAAATTGGCATTAAAATAACTTTACTTTCATATGGCAGTGACAGAAGTGTGCAGCTAATTCTATCTGTATTATATATTTCCTCTGTTTATTCTAGTATACTATCGGCACTAAATTAATAAATAATAAATTAATTGGCACACTAACACAATCATACTTTCAGCTAGCGTTTACTTGTAGTAGGGATCACCGCTGCTCATATACAGGGTGTCCCAGAAGTAACCTGCCAATCTTTAGGGGAAGGTAGGTGGGGGGTAAGCTCCCTTATAAACAAAAAATATTCAGTTTAAAGTGTTACTGTTTGAAATATTTACATGTTTTTGAATTAAAATAAATCGTACCTTTTCATGTATTTTCTTTAACTGCATCTACAAACCAGGCTATACTTAGTAAACTTTTTATGTAAAATACTTCCAGATAGTTGCTTTTCCATACTCAAATGCAAATATTAAAGAAGAATCATAAAATTATGACTATTTTGGGATTATTAACTTTTTGATATTTTCTTCCCCAACTTTGACTATCTCTGGTGAAAAAAATGTAGTGAGCTATAACTTTACATTTTATGTTGTCCATTTAACAAAGATTTCAGAAGGGTGCAACTCTTACTGTTTCGATTAGAAAAAACACAGTTATAGCCGCTTTTGTGGGTAAAGGACTGAGACACGCTAGAATGTATTTAATAGATTTAAATTTAAGTTGCCCTTGCTACCGACCGATGGCATGCTAAATAGTACAAAGGTACATTATTACCTGCTCCTGACATTATTTTATTTTACTTACCGGAATTAGTGAAAGTGGATTTTGTGAAATTGGACGAACATTGTGTTATTAATACTATGACAGAGATCACGCAGTATATGTCGCATGAATATGCAGATATTCACCTAATTTACGGTGAAACTTGCTGTAATGCCAGAGCTGCTCAAAGACTCTATGCAGAGCGATATCCAAATCGTTGGCATCCGGGTCGTTAAGTATTCCCCCGCACCCATAGAGAAATATCTGAAGGTAAGTAATTTTTACACCTTTCTTGTTTGAAGCCATTCTTCTTTTAAATATCATCTTTAACTTTTTTAAGGTTTGTTTTTTTTCTATTCAAAACAGTAAGAGTGGCACCTTTCGAAATCTTTGTTAAATGAGCAAATTTTTTATGTAATGTAAAGTTATAGCTCAGTAACTTTGACGGTTGTTTGATTACCAATAAAAATTAAAAAAAAAATATTCAAAATCAAGTTTTTGTATTTCAGTTTGTTTTATGCGAATGTCTGCTTCATGATATTAATGCATACGGATTATTTAGATACGTCAAAATGTTTAGTTCGTATGCCCTACTTATCTCTGGGTACGACGAGACCTGACGGGAAATAACTAATTACCGCCTTGGCCTCTTTTTTGGCGGGCAGACATGCTTACAATTTTGATATTTTTTTATTCTTCTTTTAAATATCATCTTTAACTTTTTTAAGGATCGTTTTTTTTCTATTCAAAACAGTAAGAGTGGCACCTTTCGAAATCTTTGTTAA
Source organism: Rhagoletis zephyria (assembly GCF_001687245.7). Taxonomy (NCBI): domain Eukaryota; kingdom Metazoa; phylum Arthropoda; class Insecta; order Diptera; family Tephritidae; genus Rhagoletis; species Rhagoletis zephyria. The sequence continues at coordinate 125,648 of NW_016157881.1, forward strand.
ATGAGCAAATTTTTTATGTAATGTAAAGTTATAGCTCAGTANTGTCCATTTAACAAAGATTTCAGAAGGGTGCAACTCTTACTGTTTCGATTAGAAAAAACACAGTTATAGCCGCTTTTGTGGGTAAAGGACTGAGACACGCTAGAATGTATTTAATAGATTTAAATTTAAGTTGCCCTTGCTACCGACCGATGGCATGCTAAATAGTACAAAGGTACATTATTACCTGCTCCTGACATTATTTTATTTTACTTACCGGAATTAGTGAAAGTGGATTTTGTGAAATTGGACGAACATTGTGTTATTAATACTATGACAGAGATCACGCAGTATATGTCGCATGAATATGCAGATATTCACCTAATTTACGGTGAAACTTGCTGTAATGCCAGAGCTGCTCAAAGACTCTATGCAGAGCGATATCCAAATCGTTGGCATCCGGGTCGTTAAGTATTCCCCCGCACCCATAGAGAAATATCTGAAGGTAAGTAATTTTTACACCTTTCTTGTTTGAAGCCATTCTTCTTTTAAATATCATCTTTAACTTTTTTAAGGTTTGTTTTTTTTCTATTCAAAACAGTAAGAGTGGCACCTTTCGAAATCTTTGTTAAATGAGCAAATTTTTTATGTAATGTAAAGTTATAGCTCAGTAACTTTGACGGTTGTTTGATTACCAATAAAAATTAAAAAAAAAATATTCAAAATCAAGTTTTTGTATTTCAGTTTGTTTTATGCGAATGTCTGCTTCATGATATTAATGCATACGGATTATTTAGATACGTCAAAATGTTTAGTTCGTATGCCCTACTTATCTCTGGGTACGACGAGACCTGACGGGAAATAACTAATTACCGCCTTGGCCTCTTTTTTGGCGGGCAGACATGCTTACAATTTTGATATTTTTTTATTCTTCTTTTAAATATCATCTTTAACTTTTTTAAGGATCGTTTTTTTTCTATTCAAAACAGTAAGAGTGGCACCTTTCGAAATCTTTGTTAAATGAGCAAATTTTTTATGTAATGTAAAGTTATAGCTCAGTACATTTTTTTTCACCAGAGATAGTCAAATTTGGGGAAGAAAATATCAAAAAGTTAAAAATCCCAATATAGTCCTAATTTTATGATGGTTCCGTAATATATTTTAACTACATTGCATTTGAGTATGGAGAAGCAACTATGTGGAAGTATTTTACATAAAAAGGTTACTAAGTATAGCCTGGTTTGTAGATGCAGTTAAAGAAAATACATGAAAAGTCACGATTTTTTTAAATTCAAACAAATGTAAATATTTCAAAAACGGTAACACTTTTACCTGAACATTTTTTGTTTATCAGAGAGCTCACCCCCCCCCACATACCTTACCCTAAAGTTTGGCAGGTTACTTCTGGGACACCCTGTATATGTATGTGTATGAATGTGAATTACATGATTTTTCGGTTATTGACAATTATAAAAAGCAAAGGTATGAAAAACAGCATTTTTTAAAGTTCTTTCTAATATTACGTTCAAATTGGCCCATTTAACTTATTAAATGAAAAAGAGCTTTTTGGAAAACACAATCGGCCACATTGAACATTTGGAGTTAACTTTGACGGTTGTTTGATTACCAATAAAAATTAAAAAAAAAATATTCAAAATCAAGTTTTTGTATTTCAGTTTGTTTTATGCGAATGTCTGCTTCATGATATTAATGCATACGGATTATTTAGATACGTCAAAATGTTTAGTTCGTATGCCCTACTTATCTCTGGGTACGACGAGACCTGACGGGAAATAACTAATTACCGCCTTGGCCTCTTTTTTGGCGGGCAGACATGCTTACAATTTTGATATTTTTTGATAATTTTTAATTTTTAATATTTTTCAGAATATAAATTTTTTGAACGTTGCACACATGCCGATTTAAGCGGCCAAAAGTCGAATTTTCCAAACGCACTTTTTTCTNACAGATGCCGATTTAAGCGGCCAAAAGTCGAATTTTCCAAACGCACTTTTTTCTTTTTTAAGTGAATATAAGGTGAAGAGAATATAATTCCTGACTAGATTCCGTTATTTTTTAATCCCCCTTTGCTTTAATTCGCTCGCACCGCGCTGTCAAAGTGCCGTGTTGATAATTGTTTTATTTGGTTTTTAGATGTGTTTAATACAAGCCGAAGTTGTAAAAATCTGCTTAAAATCGTGTGTTCATTTCTAAAATTATATTAAATTAGATAATTGTAAAGCAGAGAAATGCCATATAATCCAAATAGTTTAATACAAATATAATATGAAGTGGTACCGGCAGAGCTACAAGGAAAAATATCGTATTTTTGCAAATTTTAATGGATTAGAGAAATGAACTACAGTCATAAAGTTATGTAACACCACTCAACGTCGCTGATATTCTTGCTTGGGTGTTATGCTTGACAGTTCTTNGCACCACTCAACGTCGCTGATATTCTTGCTAGGGTGTTATGCTTGACAGTTCTTAGTTTGGAAACAAACAAAAAAAAACTGCTGAAAAAGTGCGTTTGCTGTGCACTGGCCATATGAAATATTTACTACTGCCGAAAAATAAACCGAAAATACTGCTGCAGTATTGTACCTTTTTTTTTTAAATGTACAGGGTGTTCTGTAAAAGTGTTCAATGAGTAAAGGGGGGTGATAGGAAAGTCAAGACGCCCGACAACGTTAAGAGGGGGGCTCGGACGGTGGGGGAGGACGGGCTCCATATAAAAATTTGGAAAGTTGCAGGGAGAAAATAGTTCTCAGTTCATTTAGAAAAAAATTCTCTACTTAAGGGTAAGTTCTAGTAAAAATTTGCAAATAAGTTTTTAAGGCAGTAAAATCGTACGATTTTTTCTCAAACTACATATATGTATGTATGTATCTCATTACTTTACCAATCAATTCTTGTAAATATGTATATATATATCCAAAGGTTTCTAGGAAACGGCTCTAACTATTTGGATGGAATTTTGTATTCAGATAATGTTTTTAATTTTAAGGGTACCTGAAGACATTTGTACAAAGTTACCACGTATTCGAAATTATTTATAATTATTGATTCTAAGAAGGCACAAATGATTCACTAAAAAATTAATGTTGAGAGACATTTCAAATAAAACAAACTATTATATACTATTTCTGCGTGTTAGATAAGGTGCAAATTATTTCTATAAAACTCAACATAATGGTTACTCCGTATAGTGTTTTTTTAATCATATATTATTTTGATTTAATTTGATTTTCTAAACAGGTAGCAATCCTACTAAATGTAATTGAAAATTAAGCCCTTTCAAAGCCGTTTTGGATGATACCCTTAGCGTAGTAATTCATTTAAATTAATTGACTCAAATTTTTTTTGACAGGTGGCAAATCATCTCATCTTCCATATCCATATTGTTAAAATTAATCTTACCTATCATATATATTGAATTTAATTTTTAAGCAAGTGGCAGCCCTGTTAAAAATAGTTTCAAACTATAACCTTATTAAACTTTTCATTCTGACACCAATATTGTTATACATATTTCAGTTACCTAATTCCTTTGAATTAAAGTTGAATTTAATTTTTAAACAGATGGTAATCCTCCCACATATTGTTTAGAAATAAAACCTTTTCAAAAACATTTCGATCGATACTTACCATGTAGTATACATTTAAATTAATTGCATTTGATTTTTTAGCAGGTGGCAACCCTTTTTATATTCTAACCTAGATATAAACCTTCTCCGCAGCGATATGAATACGTAGGTAT
>NW_016157881.1:129408-135951 GCF_001687245.7 Rhagoletis zephyria
GCTTTAAACATATACTGTTTTAAAAATTGTAACACGTCGTTTCTAAACATTTTGAGTTAAAATTTTCATAAAAATAATTTTGGCCGCCTAAATCGGTCAAATACCCCTATGTGCGTTGGCATGTCAAATGAAAGCTTTTGGGTCTTTCTGATTGGTCGGAGCAGAAAGCTTTCTGGTGCAACTCTGCGCTGGACTGGTTTTCAAATGAGTTAAATTATTTAACTGGTTCAATTTTCCAACAACAATTGCATGCGATTTAACTTGTTTATGAACATGTTTTGTTCATTTAACTGGTTCAAGCCCATTTAACATGTTTAGCTCGTCAATTTGAACGTAGTATAACTTGATACTTTGATACTTAAATAAAAAGTGTGATACATTTGATCCATTTTTTGTTTTTTCCACGATACATATTTTCATGACGTCGCGGCAACACTGATCCTAAGTGCATACATATGTCAATGTAGCACACACACACCCCGGCTCATTTTTTTTTTACTGAGTTCTCAGATTAACCGACACTAAAGGGTGTGAAAACATACAAGCCTTCAAGGAGATGTCGAGCTTAGCGGAAACAAGCCAGAAATGAAATATTTGTTTACATAAATTGGAAATCACACTTGCATGCCTAGTTTAAATTTAGTTTCCGAAAAAAGTAATAACGCATGAATATGTATGTACATATATGTATACATATGTATATGTGTATTTGGGAATGTGACTACCCTGTAGTCAAATGTGCCAGTTGTAAACTACCTCACAACTAGTATGAACCGCATACCCAACTAGTCAGCCAACTACCTTTTTTCCATGCAATCAACTGGTATTTTTAACATGGGGATGTCCTACGAGATGGCAATTGTCAGATTTCGGACAGAAATATACCATCTCATACTAGTTCAAAATAGATAGAAAAATACCAGTCCAATTATGGACCGAAACCACTACTTTGGGAGTCAAAAAATAAAGTGAATTCATGAATATACAATAAAAAACGTTTGATTAAGTACACTTTAATATATTACATATTTTTTATTAAGCAGCCTTAGATTTGCCAATAATTAGTGTAAAATTTCTGAGTATAAATTAAACGTAAAAATAATTACATGAATATTTCAAACTTTCGAACATAAATTTAAATGCATTTTTCATGAAATGTTATTAAAAGTAAAAGCTTTCAGGTACAATAAATACTATATTTTTTTTCTTTTTTAATATTAAGTATGAAAAAAAACATTTTAGTTAAAAATAAATTAAATACTTTAGTTCATTTTCGAGTGAACTTAAATAAAAACAAAAGTGTTCATTAAATTAAATTAAATTCATTAACTTTGCAAATTTCAGTCCTTTCTTTGTAAAATTTTATAAAAGGAATTATTAACGCTTCNTCTTTTTTAATATTAAGTATGAAAAAAACATTTTAGTTAAAAATAAATTAAATACTTTAGTTCATTTTCGAGTGAACTTAAATAAAAACAAAAGTGTTCATTAAATTAAATTAAATTCATTAACTTTGCAAATTTCAGTCCTTTCTTTGTAAAATTTTATAAAAGGAATTATTAACGCTTCAAATTTGACATTTGGATAAGAATAAAATAAATAAATAATTAATGCAGTTATTAAATATTCTTAATTTTAACAATTTTTAATTAATTATTTATCATTGAAAAGGTGCTAATATTGGTATTTAATCACTAAACGGTAATCCAAAAAAACATGCTTTAATTAATTTTAAATTAAATTTAATTTAATTAATCATTATTTAACAGGTATGGTATAATTGAATACGTACTCGCTTTAATGGTTTACAATATAATATACCCAAATAAAAGTTATACATAATATTTGTGTACTTTATTGTATTAAACTGTCGAAATAAAACCGTGCATGAATAAATCGTTTTGTACTTGGTACAAGTCTGGTCATTTTCGAAATATTTCGGTTTCAGTCACGAAGTTCTAGTGGTAAACTAGTANAAAATAAAAGTTATACATAATATTTGTGTACTTTATTGTATTAAACTGTCGAAATAAAAACGTGCATGAATAAATCGTTTTGTACTTGGTACAAGTCTGGTCATTTTCGAAATATTTCGGTTTCAGTCACGAAGTTCTAGTGGTAAACTAGTATTTTTCCTGACTAGTTTGGGGTTTCACTGCAGGGTACTTATGTAAATATGTACATATGTGTTTCGTAATAATAACATGGTTTGTACTTGCTGTTGCTTTTCTGTGCTGGGCGAAGATTTACAGATGCATACATAAGTATGTACATATGTGCATATGTATTTCGTTGTTTTGAAGAAACCGATGTAGGTTTTGGCTACTGTTTAAACTTGTTTTCACGCCAGAACAAGAGTTTATCTAAATAATGTCATGATTGTCACAACTCGCTCTGCTTCGCTATAGTTAAAACGTACATAGGGCCAGGTTTCAGTGCCAGTTTAAACTTATACCCAGAGTTCGCAAACAACTGTTGACACTTGCCAAGTGTCGGGAAAAAAAACAGTTCTTCACGGGCACAATGGGAAGAAAGTCTAACACAGATCCATTCGACATTACGCTCAAGCAAATACCTCTGTTTTCTTTTTTATTTGGTCTCCTGTTTTCCATTAAACACTTTGTGGCGAGCAAACTGCCAAAGTGTCTTTTGCGTATGTATGCGTGCAAGGCGCATATATGGATGCGCCTTGTATGCGTGCTCTACAGGGAAAGCTACCAGTTGTGAACCAGAATGCTACCAGTTTGAGTTTCAGCCCAACTAGTTCACGTTGTATCCTTTTTCAATGTTAGCGACTGGTATTTTTAACATGGCGGTGTGATAGAGCTGTCAATTGTCCGCTCCTGCAATAGCACCAGTAGTATGCCAGTTGAAGGGATAGACTGCCAATTCATTCCCCGTGAAAAGCATAAGTACCTATTTAAGCCATTTTGCTCGCGACGCTGCAACAGTTGCAATTGCCGACAGAGCAAAGCTCTGGCACGCCATTCAAGAGATCCGAGTTCGAATCACTGATGCCAAATTGTGGGTTATTTCCCTATTTGAGGGATATTTTGCAGAAAAAATTATTACAAGGGAAAAAAAAGGGATTTTAATTTACACAGGTTTACAAAAAAAGAAAAGTGTATGCATATTAAACCAAACCTATATATCCCTATGTTAAGCTCGGAACACTTTGACGACAGCAAGCGACAAGCAGCATCTGTCAAATTTTAAATACACACGTTCTTACGGACACAATTATTTTGACGAGAGCACGACATCTTGGCTGCAGGACTGCATTTGTCGACGTCGCCAAATTAAATCTATTTCTAATTTTGCCGGCGACAATGAGTAGATGTAGTGCTGCAAAATTAAATTGTCGCAAAATTAATCACATATTCTTGATTGTTCATGTTTTTCTTATTTACTTAAATAAAAATACACAATTTGTGAAATAAATATACCAAAATGTCAAACTTTAAAATCAGCTGTTTGCTATGTCGCTGAGGTCTTCAAAATGTTTAAGAAGCTGGCTTCAAGGCGACATTTGTCGACAAAATGATGTCGCTGTCGTTACGTCGTGAAGTTGCAGTCGTCAAAGTGTTCCGAGCTTNGTATATACTCTGGTTAATAATATCAAAAAATGTATTAGAACCACTGTTTGATGTTATATTTTATACAAATTAATATTGCTGCCCCGAACGCTCTGCGCATTGGCACTGAATAATAGGTTTACTTAAAATTACATCCCTGGTCCTTGTTCTTTCTGTATCGCATCCAGGTGAATTCACATTTCTCAGAAATTTGACAACAAAATAAAACAAAGGGAGTATTTATTTGCTAATTTTTGCGATTTCTATTGTTTAATGTAAATTTATGTCTTTTTAGGATATGTTGAGGCAACAAAGGCGCAGTTCGAAAATGGAATTATTAGTAATGAAATAGCAGGCATATTTGGAAAATTATGCTGATAAACAGGATGGAATTCGGGAAAGTAAGTGCCTTGTTGCAGCATATCTATGTATTAAAAAGTATTTGATTAAATTGTTTAATAGAAACCTCCTGCCTCCTGTCCCTGAGTCGAAGCTGAAGTTCACCAAGAAGCAGGTCAGCAACCTGCTACCCTGATCAAGCGTAAACTAAAGCGCGCTGCTGCGATTACGCTCAGTAAACGTGAAAATTTGGTGCATGCTGAGAAATATCAAACAAGAAAACTCGGTGATGGACGCCGTGAGATGAAGTTGCGCCGTTTGGCAAAAAAACGCGGCCAATTCTACGTGCCTAAAAAATCCAAATAGGCTTTTGTGATCCGTATCCGCGATATCCACAAAGTTGCACGAAAAGTGCGTAAAGTTTTACTGTTGTTCCGTTTTCGCCACATTAACCACGGATTGTTCATCAAATTGAACAAGGCAACCATTGGGCGCGTTTCTAAGACGTAGCTGTTGCGAAACTGTTGAGTGTTTGTTTGAGAAACGCACAGTTGTGTAGTTCCGCTCAGCTCAACGGTTGGCAACTTTACGCCATTTTTTCCATCATCAAATTATTTCGCTACATGAACTCAACAATTTATGTAAGTCAAAAATGATGTTTCCCTTCCGACAGTTTACAGTGAAAATTCAAATAAAAAAATAATTTGCTTTTAAATTGCTGGCGAAACTGGCTATTAATAAAAAAGAAATACACGTACATATACATATATTAAAAATAAAATAAGAATGGAGAATTAGTGGGCTACTGAATACCCTTTTTGCGACCGGATATATAGCATCTTTGATGACAGCGAAGTGCATGCAAAATTAAGTTCTAGTAAAATAAATTATACTTAAAAGCATGATACAAAAAAAAGGTAGTTTCAATAAACAACTTTTGACCGATAATAAAAGTTTTTGAAGTTTCATAAATTGTGAGTATTATCAACGGCCTTGCCACTTTGATAATATTAAAACAATAAATCGGAGTATTTTCTTTCCCACATTTATACCAATTTAATAATATTTCAAATCAAAAATCATTATCAGTGCTTGGTACTTTTTTTTACTTACGTGGTTCGCACCTTTTTTTATTAAAAATATATAAAATATGTAATGTTAAAGGAGACTTCATTGGAATTGTTCTTTTTATTTCATAATAAACATCACGAGAGCATTATGTTCTTATTTTTTCATTTTCTTATTTCAAATGAAATCTTGCGATTTAAAAATCTAATTCTAAAGAATGCTCTTTCCAAATAAATCCTTTTATAATCGCCAATTCGATGTGAATAAATTGTTCTCAAAACTTAACATGTGTTTTTGTTTTGCTTTATTATTTTGGGAATATTTGTTCACATGAAATTCATGATTCGTGATGAAATTCGTGAAAATTTACTTTTAAATTTCTCGTCAGATTTTGCAAAAAATTTGGCTTTGTGGTTAGCGTATCACCATTAACTTCAACATATTTCGAATTTAAAATGCTTAAAAGCATATGTAAGGAGGAATAGTAGCTCAAGTCGGGAGGCTGCCTTTACTAAAGTGTACCATTCACGGCAGACCATTACGAATGACGCAATGAAACCAGGCTCTTGAAGACTACGTGAATTAAACGTGAAAAAATTAGTTGTGGTGCTAGCAAGTCAATATGCTTATTAACTCTCATCAAAAAATTCCTTGTGGTTTAAGGAATAAACGGAATTTTGTATTACAGTAAAGCTAGCCTCACGACTTATGCTTCTATTCAATAGGATGATAGATATATTTATATACATACATATAACATATGTAAAATTCCTTGTGAACTAAACTTTTTTACAGATGAAATCTTTTTAAAAAAATATGTGGCTGAATCCACAGCTAATTCGGTCTTAGTTGCAGTTATTGATGCCGATGCGGGTAATAAAAAAAAACATGCTGTAAATTTAATACGTATGTATGCTTTATGTATGTATGTATTTTTTTGCTGTTTTATTTAATTTTGCTTGTTTACAAATGTCAGCTGTTCGTTTGGCAGTTTATGTATCATATGTATCATACCGTTTCTAAGACGTAACCAAGGTGTATTAAACAAGGTGTGATCAGGGTGGGCAAAAACTCGGAGTTCGAGCGAGCGAGTGAGCAAACTCCTACTCAATGCCTCGCAGACAACGAAGCGCTCGCAGCTCGTACTGGTAGCAGCAATGAGGCGAGGCACGAGAAGTTTGGCTCGCTCGCCAAACGAGCGAGCGCTGCTTGTTTGCTCGCGCTCCTATTAAATGAGCGAGGCTGTTGGGTGTTGCCTCGCTCGCAGTGCGAGGCGAGTAGCTGTCTGCATACTCACTCTGCTAGGAAAGACGAGTGAGCGACGAGCGAGCGCTCCGAGTGTACTATACAACACATGCATTTTTGTGCATAAAAATGTGGGAATGTATGTCAATAGATTATGTACGAAAGTATGTTAATAATTGGGTTTATGTTATGCAGCAGACTACACGCAATTTCAGTTTATTTTAAGTGATGGACGAAATTGAATGATAGTAATCCATATAAGCAAAAAAAGCAATGGAAGAAACAATTTAAAAAGTGTGTTTTATAAAAAGTATTC
>NW_016157881.1:136111-139674 GCF_001687245.7 Rhagoletis zephyria
TATGTACATATGCATATATATATGTGAATTATTATATTAGGGCAGCATTTAAAACAACAAATAAAATTGATTACATACATTAGCATAGATTATGGAATGAATTATTTTTTAGAGTTATATTCATACATGTGTACACACATAACATGCATATTTAAATATGTTTGTATGTACGTATTTATGTATATATGTATTTACATATGGATGTATTTTGTCTTTACAGAGAAAAGTAAGTAACGAAGATATTATAATCGTTTGTGCCGCAGAAACAAAAAACAAGTAAGCACTTGCTAACACCCCCAAAATAGTTTTCTACTTGTAGCAGTTATGCTGCATACCTGAATGAAATATAGTCCTTGGTGAAAAAATTTATTTGTGGCCTGTTGTTCAAGGACATGTGTACATATGTATGCATGTATATATGGATATGTAGACATGGGAAAATTTGCGTAAACAAAGAATAGAGACCGGTTCGCATACAACTTTGGCGTTGCGTTGGCGTCGAATTTCAAAGCAGCCGTCCACATATCCAAAATTTGGCAACGCTAAGGCCAACACAAAGCAGAAAGATCGCTGCGTCAGTCGCCAGCTGTTGCAAATAAATAAAATTAAATTAAATGTTTTTTCCTTTTAATCAAATGAACGCAAGAAATATATTTTTCATGCTATTATTGATATGAAATATTAATTTATTTCTCGTTAATATGTTAATTTAGTGGCCAAAGTAGTCTCTGCCAAGCTTCATTGTAGAACGCATACTTTTAACGTACGTTCTGTCAAACCAACGCCAACTACAAAGTCAACGCGAAAGTTCTATGTGGACCAGCCTTAATTATCAAATAGTAGTTTGTATTATCCTACATACATATACAGTTGTCCACCAAATAATAGGAGTGCGATATTTTGACCAGTTTTGGCTATTTGTCTTTTGTTTATTTAATGTTTATTATTTTTTTATAAAAGCCTAGCTGGCTATACAACAAACACCATACAAATTCAGATTTTAAACTTTGTATAAAAATTATAAAAATTTTGCAATTTTTCACCCAAATTTCAAACTTTTTAATCAGAATCTTTAGAAAAAATTCTGGTATGCAGTTTTGTAGCACATTCAATTCTAGTCTGAAGAAGTGCAAGTTTCAAGCGGCTAAAAAATTCCGTTGATTTTTGAGAATTTTTTTGGTTAAAGGTGTTTCACGTTTTTTCCATACAAAGTATGTCGACAATTTTCTTTTATATGGAGGACACTGCCAGCAAAAAAATTGCCAGCGAGTTCGAGCGAGCGAGTGAGCAAACTCCTACTCAGATACTACGAATACTTTGCAAAGTATCGAGTATAATCACCAAATAAGGTATCGAGTATTAAAATACTTATTTTTATACCCTCAGTATCGATACTTACTCAATATCGATAGTATCGTTCGAACCCTAACTGTTGGAACCCACTTCAAGAAAGCCTCCAACTTCCTGATGCCATTCAAGCTCAACACGTCAACCCGAGGCTGGCGCAAGAAGGCTAATCACTACGTTGAGGTTGGTGATTTCGGTAGCCGTGAGCATAAGATCAACAAATTGCTGCGCAAGATGGCTTAAAGAAATTGTATTTTTTTTTGTATTTAAGGCGACAATATAATTTAGCACATCTTCAAAAGGCGCCCAAGCAAAAAAAAAAAGAAAATTAAAAAATTCCTGAAGTTTCCTTTACACGGGTCCATTTCTGTCGATTGGAAAATTGGCTGAGATATCGACAAGCCAAAACTCTTAAATTTTACGGTTGAATTGCAATTTACACGGGTAGATTTTAGTTAAACGACAAAAATCGACCTGTAAAGGCAGCTTAAATAACGTTCCACAAATAAATTTTCCACACCACCTGTGAGGTATGCTTTTGGGCGTGCTACCGATTTTTTTTTAAGGTGCTCGGTTCCAGGAGGCCTATTTTCACCTTTACAACTTAACTTAAAAAGAATTAAAACTAAAGCATGCAATATATAAAGAAAATTAAAAATTGTCTTACATCTAGTAAATATAAAAAATTGCACAAATTAAGTTCATTATTCATTATAAATTATAAATAAAATTAAATATCACAATTCAGTCAGTTCAGACGGCCGCTGTGGTGTAGTGGTAAGCAGTGCGCGCTTCCACTCCGAAGCCTGCCTGGGTTCAAGCCCTGGTCAAAGCACCATCTCAAAAAATTTAGAAAAAAGGTTTTTTTCTTAACAGGGGTCGCCCCTCGGCAGGCAATGGCAAACCTCCGAGTGTATTTCTGCCATGAAAAACAGCTTCTCATGAAAATACAGTCGGCGTAAAACTGTAGGTCCCTCCTCTTTGTGTGACAACATCAAGGCGCACGCCACAAATCGGAGGAGAAGCTCGACCAAACACTAACATATGTACATATTTACAAAATGTGGTCTGTATGCACCCACAGTAAGCTCCCATAAAACCTAGCCCAAATTCAGAACTGAAAAAAAACGAGCAAATAGGGTCGGAAACTACTAGCTTTAAAAGCATAATGTGGATTCTGACTCAAAGAACACAAGTGGCCTAGCACGCCAACCATGATACAAAACCGGCTAACCGGCAGCCTGAACATTTTTGAAGTTTGCTAACATAACAAAAATGTTTTCAAATTTAAAATCTCACAAATCCATTCTCACTTTCAGCCTCAACCCAGCAAACATTTGGCGTCATAAATGAGTCTTTAAGGGGTCCCATTTCGTAGCCTTTATGCTCAAAATGTTTGAAGAGCTGAAACTGTATTGCAATAATAAAAATAACAGTGCATAAATTGGAAAAAAATGTTTTGGTTTTGCTTTATAATTTTTGGGAATGTTGGTTCATATGGAATTTTTTATTTGTTTTGGTTTTTCAGCTCATTAGTGATGCACCCAGGGTTGCATTTACCGTCTATGAAAATATTTCATGAAGCTTTCCAAAATTAGCTCCGAGCGACTTAAAGTTGGTTGAGCCTAAATGAAATAGTTTTTTATTAAATACTAGTGTTCGCCCAGCGGTTGAAATTCAACCGCTAAAATTAAGGATAATTTATGTGAGTTTAGTTGAGCTGAAATAAAATTTGTTGGAATGGGTTAAGTGGAGGGGAGTTTAGCTTAGTACTTAGCATAACATAACATAGAATAGCATTAGATTCAATAACATAACATATGTAGCATAACACATCACAATATAACATCGCACATTCTTCAGTTGTATTTCCTTTTTATCCCTATCACTTTCTTCCTCTCTATCTTTGTCTCTATCGCTTTTAATGTTTATGTTTATAGATGAAGATGAAGATGAAGATGAAGATGAAGATGAAGATGAAGATGAAGATGAAGATGAAGATGAAGATGAAGATGAAGATGAAGATGAAGATGAAGATGAAGATGAAGATGAATATGAACATGAACATGAACATGAACGTGAAAATGAACATGAACATGAACATGAACATGAACATGAAAATGAACATGAACATGAACTTGAACATGCACATGAACATGAACATGAACATGAACATGAACATGAACATGAACATGAAGGTGTAGATAAACATAAAC
>NW_016157881.1:140323-149362 GCF_001687245.7 Rhagoletis zephyria
ATCAATATTAAAGCATACATTTAGGAGGCATTTCCGCCCCAACCATGTACATGTATGGCATTGGTATTGGTGTGACTTTTGAATTGATTTTTTCGCTCTATTTTAAACTAATTTGAAATTTTAAAAATTGCCTGCACATCAGCATCAAAATACCTTTCTAATGATATATAATTGTTTATACCTTAGAAGTACAGTTTAGCCGTAAAAGGGGTGTAAAGGAAACATGATTGCCTATTTATATAATTGATTTATTCCTGGTATTTAGTAAAAAACATTCAGATCAATACTAATGTATGAAATGAAGTAAATAAAAATCTATGAATACATTTGATGAATATTTTGTCATAGAGCCATTATTAAATACAGACATAACTTTGTCGGGCGTTGGTGCTGACGTATATAGAATTAATGCGTTAGAGAAAGATAAATATACTCCAACTGCGAAAATAATGAATTTTCTCAGAAACACGACTACAGATCTTCTCCAAAATGTCGGAAAATGCTATGTACTAGTTCACGAAATTCTTAAATTATCTTATTTTTTTGTTTAGTGTCAACCATTTATGAGTTTAATAAAATTTTGTCTTATGCGACATTTGTCAAAAAATTCGCAGTCAGTTTTAATGATATACGCCAAAATGTGATAATAATTTTTTATAAATTAACGATACGTTTTACTAATCAGCCTAATCGCAAGTTTCGCCCGAACAAAATTTCGCCAACAATTTTTTCATCCACCTGTAGTGAATACACGCAAACGAAAAAGAAGAGCATTTGAAAGATCTTGATTAGTTTAGTACGACAGCAATACTAACGCAATTTGTACCAAATAGCCGAAATCATTTTAGTCAATTACTCGGAAACTAAAGAAGATATCCAAAAACCAGTTAACAAAAAATCGAAATATCTTACTTTAAAATATATAACTGCTTCTATAACTACAAATTGTCAAAATGACGCATCCGGAAATTCTCCATCCAAATGACGATATTTGCATGTTACTCGTACAATTTCGAGCCTGTATGTAAATTTTCGGGAAAAAAGCTAAAAAAAAACATATTCATCTGCTGAAAAGATATTTTCGCAGATTCACAATTTATTTAAAGTAAATCTATCAGCCCTATCTCCAATTTCATGTGAATAAATCTCTAAAGTTCTTAAATAATTTTCACCACATTAAATAGCTGCACAACACCCTAATTGCCGAAAAAGCGTTGCTTGCAACACTAGTCCTTTATGGGGACCAAATTTGGTGAGAAAAACAACTGAGTTTGTTTACTTGATATACTGAGTGATCGAGTACTCAACCATGAACACTTCCAGAGATGTGCAGTATGAAAAATTCGAGTTATCGTGTACTTTATTTGAGTAAAGTAGAGTACTTGACTGCAATGAACACATCCAGAAATATGCAATATGAAAAACTCGATTTGTATGAGAGGTGCCCTTTTCCAAAAGCTCCAATTTTTCTCCAAGAGTATGCGATTGATTTCATATATATCCCTACCAAGCTCCAGTACTCTACCATGAACACTTCCAGAGATATGCCACCCTGCTTCACTTTTATGAAATACACTTTACGTCCTGTTCCCCGCCTCCATATTCCAAATTGATTTTATATATCTCCATACCAAGTTCCAGTACCCTGCCTTGAACACTTCCAGAGATATGCGGCATAAAAAATTCAGTTTTCCAATAACATCCATTTCCATGAGTATGCGAATGATTTCATATATTTCTAAATATACACAAAAAATGTCATACAAATCGGTCAAGCCGTTTCGTAGGAGTTGACCACAAACACCGTGACATGAGATTTTATTCGAATGGTGGCAACCCTAGGCAAATTTTTTTCTGTTTTCAATGTTTTCATACATTCGGAGTGGAATAGCATTATTGCGGCTTATTTAAATTAAATGTTTTTTGATACAGCAATACATTTTTATATATAAAGATTTTATCGAATGGTGGCAACTCTATTCAATTTTTTTCCTATATAAATTTTTTATGCATTCTTAGTGAAATATAATTATTGCGGTTTTTTTTAACTTTTTTTTTTTTTTGATATGCAGATATCTGGCAACACCGGTTTTTAAATTTTTTTCTTTACAAATCTTCTGCAGACAGAGAGAAACAAAATTAAATAAACACAAGGCAAATCCTTTGAGCCGTTCTTGAGTTATGCGATAACACACGAACAGCAATTCATTTTTATATGTAAAGACTTTTTCGATCCAACTTTTTATACCCGAGCACAAGGGTATATTAATTTTGTTCACATAACGGTTCTTTGTAACAGCCAAAACGAATCGAGATAGATATAGAGAAATGTATACATAAATGCTCAGCATGAATAGAGAAGTCGATTAAGCCATGTCTGTCTGTCTGTCCGTCTGTCCGTCTGTCCGTCCGTCCGTGTACACGATAACTCGAGCAAAAATTGAGATATCTCAACGAAATTTGGTATGTAGGTTTCCGTTTATCCAAGGTAGGTTGGTAATGGGCGAAATCGGACTGTAACCACGCCCACTCCCCATATAACGGTAATTTCCAGAAATACGAAAACTGCGGTATTTTAGTAACTACTGAAGATAATTCACTCAAAATTGATACTTATATATATATAATTATAATTTTCAGACTAAAAATAAGATTATTATAAATTTTTGGGAAATGGGTGTAGCCGCGCCCACTTATGGTTACATGTGTATATCTTGGTAACCGCTGCACCAATTTCTGCCAAACTTGGCATAGTTGTTGCCCTTGGTTACGGTTGCCAACTTTTTTCAACTTTCGTACTGATTTTATTCATTCCTTTAATCAGTACGCTAATGTCCTAATTTTTTAAATTTGTACTGATTTGTACTGATTTTTTAATTCTGAGCAATCAAATTTGTAATAGGGTTCTTCCCACCGAGCTTGGTACGCGGTAACTCGGTGATCGGTAATTTTTGCCCATGTATTTTGTGGGTGTAATATTATTTTACACAAACAAAATACTTTACGATTTGCTTAAGGTTTTTACATAACGTTGCAACTTTCTTAAATTTTACTGTAAAAGTAAGAAGAAAATAATTTAATTATAGTTGACTTATTTTCGGTAATGTTTGATATGCGCAAGAAATTAATATAAAAGAGCAATCATTTTATGGGCATATTGCGGGTCATTATCTACCAGAGGGCTGACGTTTTTTGTCGAGTGTTGTTAGTTATCTCGAAAATAACTTTCAGTTTCATAACAACTGCTGTGGCGTAGTGGTAAGCAGTGCGCGCTTTCACTCATCAGCACCTGGGTTCAAACCCTGGTCAAAGCAACATCGCAAAAAATATAGAAAAAGGTTTTTTCTTAACAGCGGTCGTCCCTCAGCAGGCAATGGCAAACCTCCGAGTATATTTCTGTCATGAAAAATAGCTTCTCATAAAAATACAATCACCGCACATAGGGGTATTTGACCGGTTTAGGCGGCCAAAATTATTTTTATGAAAATTTTAACTCAAAATGCTTAGAAACGACGTATTACGATATTTAAAACTGTAAATGTTTAAAATCAAGTAAATGGAGGGGGAGGATGTCCAAGTATTCCACCAAAAAAACGAAACGAAAAAAGGTGCTTATAGTTCGACATCGATAGACTCCATGTTATCGAGGTCCCATTGTAGAAAAATTGAGACCTACGTATTCGTATCGGTGAGGAGAAGCTTTATATCTAAGTTAGTTAAAAGGGTTGCCACCAGCTTAAAAATTAAATGCCATTAAGTTAAATGAATTACTAAAATGTGGGTAACATTCGAAATGGGTTTGAAAAGGCTTTATTTCCAAGAAACGTGTAGGAGGGTTACCATCTGTTTAAAAATTAATTTATAAGGTTATAGTTTGAAACTATCTTAAACAGGGCTGCCACCTTTTAAATTTAANTGAGGAGAAGCATTATATCTAAGTTAGTTAAAAGGGTTGCCACCAGCTTAAAAATTAAATGCCATTAAGTTAAATGAATTACTAAAATGTGGGTAACATTCGAAATGGGTTTGAAAAGGCTTTATTTCCAAGAAACGTGTAGGAGGGTTACCATCTGTTTAAAAATTAATTTATAAGGTTATAGTTTGAAACTATCTTAAACAGGGCTGCCACCTTTTAAATTTAAAATTAAATACAACGTATATAATAGGTTAATTTAATTATAACAATATGAATATCATATATAGGCAAATCTAAAGAACAGGTAACCTTTGTGTTATTTAGCTTTATTTTCACTGTTGTAAACTATATGAAGCTGGTTGCTTTTGGATATAATTCAATGACGTATACTTGAAGCCTCAAAAAAAAATTTGGACTAATTTGCTGCATAACTTTTGAAATATAGGTGTTTGAATTAAAAATATAATGAAAACAAGTAAATTTTTTATGTAATTTTTAAAAGGGGCACAATTAATTATGTCAAATTAGCTTCGATAAACATCGAAAGGGCTTTTAAGATTGATAACTGCTCGTTGGATTTCGAGTTTGATTGACTCTTCTGGTGCGCGATTTAATATTTATGTGCCCGATTCGGTGATGAAGTAATTTGTTTAAGTACTTCAGATGCATCTCTCATTCCTGCTGACCGTAATTTTATTGTAGTAGCTAGAGTCAACTCTCCTGTATCACTACAGTTCCGTAAATTTTCGGTTTTACGTCTCTTCATTCTATCGCTGGACTCAACCAAAGGTTTGGTAGGCCGTCCTGGAAGACTGATCGTGTTTGGTATAGAAAAGGATCATTTAATCCATTCCTGATTATTTTTTATAAAAGTACTCAAGTAGCACACTGGTGTATAACTTGGTGTAAATTTACGAATTTTGGTATAAATCTGACTAATTGTACCAAAATTCACAAATTTATACCAAGTTATACACCAGTGTGCTACTTGAGTATCGGCTATTCTATGGGCTTCAGTCTACTTTTTTTTTAATTGGCTTTTAAATTTCGCAAAACTATTTTTTACCACAGTTATTTCATTCTTAGAATAATTTTCCGACTTCAGTTCTTGTTTTTGGGCCGCATCTATCTTTGCATTCATTGAAGAAATATTGCAGCATTCGGAAACTCGTAAAATTTCTCTGCGAACTATGAACTTGACACACTGCGGATTTCTATTAAAGCTAGAATATCTTCGTGCTTTAAGAATTTTTAAGTTCACACGCGGTAGCAAATAAATATCTGATATTTGAGTGTTTAAGCCGTTTGTATTTTATATACTGAAAATAATGAATGTGAAAACTGTTTTATGCAATGCCTAATGTTTTTGATGTAATCAATTCGCGAATATTCGAGCCTACTCTGTATTCAAAAAATTCTTAGGATCTTATTGCCTTAAAAACTGAGTATTCAAAAACTGCTTACGATTTTATTGCCTTAAAAACTTATTTGCATATTTTACTAGAACTTACCGTCAAGCAGAGATTTTTTTCTAAAAGTACTGACAACTATGTATTTTCTCCTCTGTAACTCTCCAAACTTTTCAATTCAACCCATCTTTAGTTATACTTTTAAAGAAAACTGGTACAGTACTGCAGCAGTATTTTCGGTTTATTTTTCGGCAGTAGTAAGTATTTCCAACGGCCACTGCATAGAAAACGCACATTTTCAGCAGGTTTTTCTTTTTGTTTCCAAACTACGAATTGTCAAGCATAACAACCAAGCAAGAATCTCAGCGCCGTTGAGTGGTGTTACATAACTTTATGACTGTAGTTTATTCCTCAAATCCATTAAAATTAGCAAAAATACGATATTTTTCCTAGTCGCTCTGCCGGTACCAGTTCATATTATATTTGTATTAAACTATGTGGATTATATGGTATTTACCTGCTTTAGAATTGTCCAATTTAATATAATTAAAAAAATTAACACACGATTTAGAGCAGTTTTTTACCACTTCGGCTTGTATTAAACACATCTAAAAACCAAATAATCAATTATCAACACGGTACTCTGACAGCGCGGTGCGAACGAATGAAAACAAAGAGGGATTCAAAAATAACGAAATCAAGTCAAGAATTATATTCTCTTCACCCTATATTCAGTTATAAAAGAAAAATGTGCGTTTTTAAAATTCGACTTTTAGCCGCCTAAATCGGCCAATCTATTATTATTATTATTATTAATAACAGCAAATTTGAATAATTGAATGGCTTTGCCTACAACTTACAATTCGTTTTTCTCAATTTACTGACTCAATTTAGATACTCTTTTTGGCGAATTCTTAGTCTTTCAAAGTTTTTGCGCAGTTGAAAAAATAGTTTAAGCCATGAGGAAATACGGATGAGTCCTTAAATAGAGGTCTCTTTCCACAGTTTGAATAAATATGTGATTTTGACTTTTCAATACCACGTTCAAACGAAGCACCTGAGAGGAACTAACTTAAATATAAAGTCTGCTCCTGGCAAAAAGAGAGAAACCGACTTCTAGTTAAAATTTTAGAAAGTGAACTTCAAATTAAAAGTAATATTAAAATATGCATAATGTTTAGAGTTCTTTGACTATTTAAACACTGAAAGTGGAAATGATCTCTTATTGCTATTAAAAAATGTCATGTATATAAAATAATTTATTGGCTCCTGTAATATTATAAAAGTATCTCGTACTACATGTTAATGTGTATACTCATATTAAAATGAATAACATTTTTATTTTTTATGAACAACATTTTAATTATTAGCGGCTAAGGCTTCCTCAAGTGGGCCCCGAATTTACCAAGATTAATATTGTCCAATGATATTCAGGCAGCGCCGAGTTTTGTAGTCGAAAAATACTCTGTGTAAACTTTGTTGCAAAATTCCAAATAGTTTTTTTTTAATCAACAATTGAAAATTTTTGCAGTGTTTTGGAAATTTTTATTTTTCTTTGAAAGTAAGTGTCCGAATAAAAAAATTTTTTTGGGTGCAGATTTAAGAAACACTGAACTAAACAATGAAATTATTTGCGTTACAAATTTTTTTTTTGCTTTTCTTGGTAATAATAATATAATCTTGGTAAATTCGGGTCCACTTGAGAAAGCCTTACCCATACCAAGATATTATTAAAAACGAGTACTCTGGCGTTTCAAAGTATTATCTGCTACTTCCATTCATAATTCTGCTTGGAATAAAAGTGTACTAAAAAGTACTGATTTTTATAGCATGAAAAAGTCTAATGTACTGATTTCGCGCCAAAAAAATCTGGCAACCCTACCCTTGGTACAGTATACTAAATGGCCGAAAAATTAAAAAATCTTCGATAAATCAGTAAATATTAAAGCTAATTTATTCAAAATTGATGCTTGAAACAATTCTTTACAAAGAAATACGTTTATGTTAAAATTTTGGAAAATTGGCGTGGCCTCGCCCACTTATGATCACATATATGTATATCGGTAACCGTTCTACCAATTTGTGCTTGTGTGTGTATTTTTATTGTGCTTGCCACATAAAAGCAAAACGTTGAAAATTATTCAAATCGCACTAAAATTACGGCCGCTTTTCATATAACGGTAAATTTCAGAAATGCTTGAAACTTCAATATTTCGAAATTCAAGGACGTTAATTTACTCAAAATTGATACACCCCGGCTTACCATCTAGCAGTAGGTATCGGAAAGGTGAAAAAACATATACAGTATATTTTGCTTAGCTGCACATCCTTCTTTGCACGAAAAACTTGTCCACCTAACCGAAAAAGGCACTTAAGCGAATTTTCTTTACTACTTCAATGAGGAAGGTATCCGAATCCCTATGAAAATAATGCCTGCGAAATGTTTTTCGAATGGTATCTTATTATCTATGTAGGATAGCTCTTCAGAATTATAGTCATTTTTAATGTTTAAGTATAATAATAAACTTTATTCACATTAACCGTTTACATCTTAACTACAACTTAATAGGGTTGAAGCCCGTCTAAGTAGTCCGACGCGTTCGATCGCAAGTACGCGAATGCTTGTTTGTCTTGTCCGTCTTCTAACGCGATGTCCCTTTCGTCAAATCATTAGACCAGTTCTATTCCTTTATTCGTTATGTAGGGCTGCATTTCTATGTTACTAACTCTTAATGTCCAATTAGTCCTAGCATCATAAGTACTGTCCGTAAACTAATCGCACATTCGGCCATCCTGCGTTTCATTCGGCCTCGAATGAAAAACTCTACTATTATAATTATGCATAGTTTGTGAACTCCTCTTTTTAGCTCTCCTCACTCTTCTTCATCAATTGCTTAATGGCGTTTCTGATCCTTCATCTAGCTTTCAACAAAACTTCTAATTTCGCTTTAAAATCAGTTATCCAAAAACTTCTTTATTTTCAACCGGCATTGGCTCCATTCTTGTAGGGAATTGCCAATCTCTTTATACTCTTCACTTGTACTAGGTCTCAAACGGTCATACAAATTAATCGCTTCCCTGCATCTTGTCAGCTGCAGCCATAGCCTCCGCGCTCAAGAGAATCAGATTCTATCTAGTGCCTCCACTATGCCTACCTCCAGACATAAACTTCAACTATGGCTCCCTGGTAGCAACAGAATGCACGCTCACATTCTCGTTGCCCACTTTTACCCTAGTCCGCAACATCTCACCGTGCCTACACAGCCTATTAGTTACACCGGACGCACGCTCACGTCCTCGATGTACACTACCGCTTACGCCTTCCGCACCTCGATGTGCTCACACGAGATTATTTCCTCGGCCCTCCAGCCGCAACCCGTTCCTCTCCGTGCCTTACCGCACCAACCTACGAGCTTTTATCCCCGGCCCTCCAGCCGCAACCTATTGCACCTTCACTGATCTCTTTCCGCTGCTACACTGACTGCACCACCTTAACCTGACCATGACAATCAACCTACTATGTTTCGAAACTTTGTTGGCGATTACCAAACCAGTACCGTTTCACCTCACCTCTCATAAAACGATTAAAATTTCTACGCGCCCATCATAACGTCTTAACTCCTTTTTTTACTATCTTTCACTTTAAGAAAATACTCTTTGAATAAAATAATTCTCAACTCACAGTCAACTAACTTGGCGAAATAATGTTTAATG
>NW_016157881.1:150362-152801 GCF_001687245.7 Rhagoletis zephyria
AATAATAATAATAATAATAATAATAATAGATTGGCGCTTACAGTATATTTTGTTTAGCTGCACATCCTTCTTTGCACAAAAAACTTCTGCACCTAACCGAAAAAGCCACTTGGGCGAATTTTCTTTACTACTTCAATGAGGAAGGTATCCGAATCCCTATGAAACCAAATAATGGAGAAGCACTTGCCATGTAGAAATTACTGCAAGCGAAATTTTTACCGATTGCTATCTAATTATATATATAACTACATAAATTGATAGCCACTTTCGTTTTTCTGTGAGATGGGCAAAATAGGACCAGTGCAGGTAAACGTAATACTTTCATTGATAATTGATACTAGTCGCACAATTTTTAAGGCAGGTATCGCCAATGTGCAGGTATGTTGAATACATTTATCGGAGCAGTTTCCTTATAAATTTTAAAAATAATGCCTCTGATGCGCATTTTGGGGTAGGTGTCTTAAATGTGCACTTAAGCATAGAGGCAGCAAAGCAAAATATACTGTATTTATGTACTGTATACTAAACATGTTCAATTTATTTTACAATTGAACATCTTGCGGGCGGTCAATACTGGTGGGAGATTTAAATTGAATTTTTAGTTGGTTGTTTTCTTCCGCATGAATTTCACGTAAACTACTAATAAAATAATAATAATTACTATACATATTATTAAAGATGTGTGACTTTCTTCATCTTACGCCAAATCTCAGGAAACTCGCCTTGCATTTTTGGCCGTTTATGATGTTTATCCCACGTTTTGCCAGAAGGTGGACTTGCCGGGGGCCTAGGAGTTTGCCATTTAACTGTATCAATGGTGTTATTACCCGTTGTGTGATCGATATTTTGTATCTCATCATAACCGCTACCTCCGCGATGACTAGCGTTGTACTGGTACCATAATGTTTGATACTAGACTTCGCATCAGGTTTGCTGGTCACTGATTTATTTAAATTTGCTGCTGTTTTGGATGTAGATTTTAATGAATGCTGCTCAACGTTGCCTCGGTTTTGAACTTCCTTGTCTGGAGATTTATTCAGTACATTTGTTCCAGTAGATTGAGTGTTGTGTGCTCGTATGTTACATCCACCGTTAAGCACAGGGTCAGCGATTTCGCTTTCATCGCCACAATCTTCTCCTGCATTATCTTCTGTTGCATCTTCATACAAGCAAACAAGCATACAAAATAATGCAAGCGAAATTTTTTTCGAATGGTATCTTATTATCTATATAACTACATAAATTGGTAGCCATTTTCGTTGTTCTGCGATATGAGCAAAATAAATACAAGCTTGTAAAATTAGGTAATTGTAGGGCCAGCGCAGGTAAACGTAATACTTTCTTTTATAATTGATACTAGTTGCACAATTTTTAAGGCAGGTATCGCCAATGTGCAGGTATGTTGATTGCATCTATCGCAACAGTTTCCTTATAAATGTTAAAAATAATGTCTCAGATGCGCACTTTGGGGTAGGTATCTTAAATGTGCACTTAAGCATCAAGGCAGCAAAGCAAAATATACTGTACACATATGTACGTGTTTGGCCGAGCTTCTCCTTCGATNTTGGAACTAAAACGTAACTAAATTTTTTTTATCTGAGAAGGTCTTTGGAGGACATCGGCAGCACTTGGAATTGACCCGATACAGTCAAGTTTATCGATAAATTTCCATGATTTGATACATATCGATAGTTCGATGAATTTCAAGACTTTCGATAACTGTGAAGTTCGAGGGCTTGATAAATTTCGATAACTCAAAAATGTAAATTCTTTGGATACCTTTATAAATTTTTACTTTTGACACCTCCACGTTTTTCGAAAACTATCTAAACATTTTGATAACTCGTTACACTCTTTTAACACAATAAAATTCGATAAGCAGTGATAAATCGATAAGCTTATATAACCTTGAAATTTCGATAAATCGATATATTTTGAAAATTCCATAAACTTCGATTCGTTGAACCAACCAATTTCAGTAGATCAATAATTATCGATAACTCTGTAAGTTGAAAAAACTCCATGCATTACGACACCTCGATACATTTCGTTAAGTCTATAAATAATGATAATTCAGTATATATCGACAACATGATACATTTCTTTAGTAGACAAATTTCGATAATCCTACACGTTTTTATAGCTCGATTCGATAACTATCCGAAAAATTTCGACAACTAAGTTTCTGTGTCTATAAATTTCGACAACTCAATAAACATTGATCAATTTGAAAAATTCGATACGTTGCGATAACTTAATAAGCATGGATAAGTTTCGGTAATTATCTTTGTTTTTATCTTTCACATCTTTGTTTATATCCTTTTCTTTTTCTATTCACGTAGATGAGATGAGCTGCGATGGCGTGATAAGATGTGAGGTGATTTTATGTGATGTGATAGGATGTCATGTCATGTGTTGTCATATCCTTTGATGTCATGT
>NW_016157881.1:153133-157843 GCF_001687245.7 Rhagoletis zephyria
AAAGCAAGGGGGGCACAGATTGTTGGTAGTTTGTGCAGCCTTCTCGTCACTCGACACTTGGCTTTGTCCACCGGAGGATGCAGTATGAACTGCCGCGCATCGCCCCGGGTCCGACGAAGCATGGTCGCGGAAAGAAATTTTGACTCTGTCGTCGTTCTTCGTCGGATTGGACAGTGACCTCACGGTTGACCAAAGCTTGCTCACACCAGAGGTGAAGTTACAGGTCTTCAGATGCTCTTCCCACTTCTCCCGCTTATGTACGTTTACTAGTTGCCGAATCTCCGCGTTGAGATCCCTGATACGGGGATCTCCGGGATCGGGCTGAAGGCTATCACGCTCATCGGCTAGAACAGCCGCAGGGAAATTTGGACGTGGGTCCGTAATACATTCTGCCGGTACGAAGCAAGCTGCAGCAGAGGTGACAGCCCTGCGGAATTTACGTTCACCAAGGTGGACGTCGATTTGTGTGGGGAGAGCAGCGAAGGTGTTTTCAGTAAATTCCGCGAAGCCTTTCCAATCAGCTTTAGAAAAGTTGATATATGTTCAGTGCTGCGCGGAAGCAAAGTCGGTTGGTTTATCGATCGATATGACTATGGGCAGATGGTCTGATGCCAAAGTCAGCATAGGTCGCCATGATATGCTGTTTATCAGACCAGCGCTGACTATTGTTATGTCTGGCGAGCTGCAGCAGCTGCCCATAATCCTTGTGGGTGCGTCGTCGTTCATTGTGCAGAATGTTGAATCGTCTGTCTGCTCAGCGAAGTCAGTTCCCCTACGATCGTTTGACAGGCTTGAGTGCCAAAGATCGTGGTGCGCATTAAAGTCGCCTACTACCATACGGTTTTCATCTCTGAGGAGCGCACCTATGTCAGGGTGATATCCTGCCGGGCAGCATGTGACAGGGGGTATATAAACGTTAAATATTTTGAGCTCAACATCACCTGACCGTATAGCAATGCCCTGACATTCTAGGGAGGTATCCCTGCGGTCGATAAGGCGATACTGCACGGTGTGGTGCGTGATGAACGCTAAGCCACCACCATTATCCCGCTCGCGATCTCGACGGTGCACGTTGTACTCAGCACAATTCAATTAAATTTACCTGGTCTTCGTTTTTGCCTATATCTCTATGCATCTTTGTTTTTGTTTTTATTCTCAAACCGCTAAACCGCTGAGAACCATTTCCATCTGCCGCTAGAGAAGTTTCACTTCATAAATTCAAGAAATTTTCTTACCATTTCAGTTACCCTAATTCTTATGTATATGTCACTGTCTCCATTTTCGTCTTTATCTTCACTTTGGCCTTCTTTTTTTTTACTTCATCGTTATCATTTATTTCTTCATCTTCATATGAGTAATCCACTTGCAAACGGCGTTATGTGATTTTATAATAGAAAGCCATAAATTTGAATAAAACGACTACGACAACATGTTACTCGTTATCTGAATCTTTTTTATTATTACCTGAAAATTTGGATAAATAAGAGCCTTATAAAATTGTAACATAACATAACATGACATAAGATAACATTAAACGGTAAAGTAGTTTTCTAAGTTCATCAGAAGATATATAGTTTGAAAGTTTATAAATAAGTGTAATAGCGACTTTTGGAAGAAGAGTTAACATTTGATGCTATTTAATTCAGAATATAAAAAGATTTTGCACTGCGTTGTTAGTGGACATGAAACTACTATAAATAGTGGTACGTAATCCTCCAAAAACTAAAAATCGAAAAAATTTTACATAGCGCACTTTGCAAGTGGACTACTCATATTTATCTTTATTTCAAAGCTTAATTTCAAATGCGAAGCGAAACAACATGGGAAACATGTCAAATTGAACATGTTGCAGCAACATCTATGCANTCAGCACAATTCAATTAAATTTACCTGGTCTTCGTTTTTGCCTATATCTCTATGCATCTTTGTTTTTGTTTTTATTCTCAAACCGCTAAACCGCTGAGAACCATTTCCATCTGCCGCTAGAGAAGTTTCACTTCATAAATTCAAGAAATTTTCTTACCATTTCAGTTACCCTAATTCTTATGTATATGTCACTGTCTCCATTTTCGTCTTTATCTTCACTTTGGCCTTCTTTTTTTTTACTTCATCGTTATCATTTATTTCTTCATCTTCATATGAGTAATCCACTTGCAAACGGCGTTATGTGATTTTATAATAGAAAGCCATAAATTTGAATAAAACGACTACGACAACATGTTACTCGTTATCTGAATCTTTTTTATTATTACCTGAAAATTTGGATAAATAAGAGCCTTATAAAATTGTAACATAACATAACATGACATAAGATAACATTAAACGGTAAAGTAGTTTTCTAAGTTCATCAGAAGATATATAGTTTGAAAGTTTATAAATAAGTGTAATAGCGACTTTTGGAAGAAGAGTTAACATTTGATGCTATTTAATTCAGAATATAAAAAGATTTTGCACTGCGTTGTTAGTGGACATGAAACTACTATAAATAGTGGTACGTAATCCTCCAAAAACTAAAAATCGAAAAAATTTTACATAGCGCACTTTGCAAGTGGACTACTCATATTTATCTTTATTTCAAAGCTTAATTTCAAATGCGAAGCGAAACAACATGGGAAACATGTCAAATTGAACATGTTGCAGCAACATCTATGCACAAATACGGAAATGTTTAAACGACGGTTTTGGCCGTAATTTTCAACCAACTTTTAAACCATAAAAACTCTGCTCATCTACGGAAAAATGCCTTTCCAATGGTATTCATGGTTTTGAAATCGGTTCGGTAGAATCGCCAAACGAACGGAGACAAAATTTATGTTAGCGTAATAATATATAGATAATTGCGGGTATTTAATGTTCGGCTCCGCCCGAACTTGGACTTTCTTACTAGTTTTTTATTAAATTTGTTAACACATTCTCAGTAAAGTACATAATTTTTTTTATATTTGAAATATGTGGCAACAACGGTTTTCCAATTTTTTCTTTACATTCATTCTACAGACACAAGGACATAAAATGAAATAAAAGCGAAGAAAATCCCTTGAACCGTTCTTGAGGTTTGCGATGACACGCGAAATCAATCCATTTTTATATATAAAAGTTTTTTTCGAATGGTGGCAACCCTACCGAAATTTTTTTCTGTATTAGTTTTTTTTATACATTCTCAGTGAAAAAGCATTATTGCGGCTTATTTATAATTAATTTTTTTTCCTGATATTGCAGATATCTGGCAACACAATTTCCCAATTTTCTCCTTGCAAAGCTTCTACAGACAGAAAAACACAAAACGAAATAAAAACGAAGCAAATCCGTTGAGCCGTTCTTGAATGATGCGATAACAAATGAAAGCAATCCATTTTTATATATAAACTTTTTTTCGAATGGTGGCAATCCTATCCAATTTCTTTTCCGAATTAACTTTTTTTATACGTCCTCAGTGAAATAGCATTATTGCGGCTTATTTATAATTAATTTTTTTTTTTCTGATATTGCAGATATCTGGCAACACCATTTTTCCAATTTTCTCTTTTCAAACCTTCTGCAGACAGAAAGATACAAAATGAAATAAAAACGAAACAAATCCATTGAGCCTTTCTGGAGTTGTGCGATATCACACGAACAGCAACTAATTTTTATATATAAAGATTTAAATTGAAATAATTTACTAATTTTTCTTTATTCACCTGCAAGCGGACTCGAACCTGAGATCTCAGAACCAGAATCCATTTGATGCCACAGCCGATATTTGTGAGGAAAGCAATTAACCGCATTTTAGTTTTGGTTTTGGCAATTCAAAGAGAGATTCCGGTGATCCCATAAGTTGTTCGAAATCGCCGAAATGGTAGGCCGTGGCTTTAGCACATACTAGTTTATGAACCAGTATTTTTACTGGCTGGTTTGGCATTTCACCTAGGGATGGAAAGGTCTACTCTGACCAGGGGCGCACCCAGGAATATATTTTAGGGGGGGGTTTTATATTTCTAAATATATATCACCGGAAAATACTGAAAATTTGCTTCAGATAATACGCTCTTTAAAATACATTCATGCAAGTTTTATGTACAGTATGTAATAAATAAATAATCGTTTTAAAATCCATAAACTGCACTTTATTTACATAAGATTAACAGAACTCAAACACTTTTAACTGACTTAAAAAAAAGAGGAGGTTATCAATACGCCGGAATACATAACTTTTGACCACGTGAACCGATTTCAATAATCCTTTTTTTATTGGAAAGATGGTACCTCAAGGGTCGTCCCGTAATTTGGTTTAGAGATCCGATGATTTGATCATGAAGAAATTAACGGTACCCCTAAATTTGAAGTCGGTTGTGCTCTTTCCTTAAAAACTACTTGTTTAATAAAAAGTTCTATAAACTCAAGGTGCGCTCAACTTTTAAAAGTACCTAATAAAAAATTTTAAAAGAGTCAGTAAAAATAAATTTATTGATTCCATAAATTTTTGCAATTTTATGTTCATTTTTTCGATTTCTGGTTTCTGGTTTTCGATAGAGATGGTGAGTTTTCACAATTGCTAAATTTTTTTACACCCGAGCGCACTTGTGCACAAGGGTATATTAATTTTGTTCACATAACGGTTGTTTGTAACAGCCAAAACGAATCGAGATAGATATAGACAAATGTATACATAAATGATCAGGATGAAAAAAGAAATCGATTAAGCCATGTCTGTCTGTCCGTCCGTCTGTC
>NW_016157881.1:159849-182592 GCF_001687245.7 Rhagoletis zephyria
TAGCTCAACCGAAGTTGATTTATTTAAATTTTTAGGCAGTCCAGAAATGGTTTTGCTGAGATCGGGAAGGATCTGTCGGTGCTTGTTGAGAAATTTAAGCATTACCAAAAAATGTTTAGGTCTTTCAGTTGTCTCGACAACCCTCCACACTCTGAGGATAGCCGAGAAAATAAAGGTGGGCGTGTTATTAGTCCACCTAAAAAGACAGCCACGGATTCTAGTAAAATAAATCTTCCATCCCAGTCCTTGGAACTTATTAATCTATCTTCTCCATGCCCTCAGGCATTGGAGCCTCCGATATCTAAAGCCATATCCACTAGGTCTACTTCTAAAAATAGTCAAACCGTTGATTTAACAGTGTTGCCATCAACATCCCAAGCTGCACTGTCTAACTTAGTTCCTCAGAAAAATTCGTACCAAAAAAGTTGGTTGTAATTCTTCCGAGAAGATCAATCTTTGTCTCTAGATTTGCTAAAGATACTTCTTCGGATGATATAAAGTCATACATATCGATTAAAATTAGAACTGAAGATGTATTCATTCGTAAATTTAATTTTAAATACGATCGCGATATTTCATCTTTTAAAATTGACGTAGCTTCCGAAGATTTTGATTCACTACTAAATAGTTCAGTTTGTTCGCGAGTTTGAGTATGAACCTAATAAAAGTAATAATAACGTAGCTAAAATTTCTAATCTTAATTCGGATTCAAAAAACTAACTCGCAAGTATAATTTAAGTATTTACTATCAAAACGTTAGAGGTTTGAATACCAAATTAACTGACTTATATTTAAAAGGTTTTGACTGCAATTATAATATTATTTTCTTGACCGAAATATGGCTCAAACCTCATATTTTTAATTCCGAAATTCTTCCAAATGAATATCAAATATACAGGAGTGACCGCGTGGGCAGAATCGGCGGTGGTGTTCTTTTTGCGGTGCATTCATCGATACCATCCGAGGAAGTTAGTCTTCCTGTCATGGAATATACCGAATTTAAATGTATACGTGTACAGGCTGGAAAGACTTATATTTATTTAACACTTCGCTACATCCCTCCTAATTCAGCCGTATCAGTATATATGCAGCTAGTTTCTTTACTTGAGACCGTAAATGCAATGCTTACGGCATCCGATTCTATGATTGTTTTGGGCGATTTAAATCTGCCACACATTTCATGGAACATCATTGACACCGATGTTGTACCAGTTTCATCTAGAGATAGTTACAATGTATTTCTGGAGGAAATGGCTGAACTTTGCCTCAAACAAATAAATATATGTCCAAAAAAGTTTGGAAAGGTCTTGGATCTCGTTTACGTTGATGATGTTCCGAAGGCCTCTATTAATCGGTGTGATCCCCTAGTTTTGCCGGGAGATGCATACCATCCTGCTCTTGAGTTAAGCTACGAAATCATAAATGAAATACAAAATAATAAGTCAAGTTCAAGTACTAGATATGTTTTTGCGAAAGCAAATTTCAGGAAAATTAGCAAAGAACTTTCAAAGATATCTTGGCCAATATATAGAGATGACGTGGAGTGTAGCGTTGAGCACTTTAATGATACTGTTTTCAATTTGTTTCGAAAGTACATATGTGCCAAAACGTAATATTGTTCATGAAGAACCAATACAATTATGGTTCACTAAAGAGCTTAAAAAATTGAAAAATAAAAAGTCGCACTTTTTTTAAATGTATAAAAGAACGGGCTTACACAGTGATTACCTAAGGTACTCAGTTTTGCGGCATAGCTACTTTGCATTAAATAAGAAATGTTATAATTCATATTTATGTAAAATTAAGAAGAATTTAATTAACAATCCTAAATCATTTTATGGTTTCGTAAATTCAAAGCGTAAGGCACATGGTTTTCCGTCCGCTATGCATTATCGCAACACTGTATCTAGCGACAGCCAACTCATTGCCAACATGTTTGCTCGGTTCTTTAGGTCCAATTATTCTGTAGACTTCCCTATAAGTGGAGACTATCCGTACGAGCTTTGTCCAATCAACTCTGCTTATATTCCAGTAATATCTTCCGATGAAGTTTTACACTATTTAAAAACCTTAAAAGCGTCATTTAGGTCTGGACCTAATCATATTCCGACCTGTTTTCTTAAAAACTGCGCTGAGAACATCTGCGAGCCTTTAACAACTCTATTCAATTTGTCACTTAAACATGGCGTTTTTCCGTCAGCCTGGAAGGAGTCTTTCATAATACCACTTCACAAAAACGGCAGCAGGTCCTCTATAGAAAACTATCGAGGCATAGCGAAACTCTCCGCTATCCCCAAATTATTCGAAGCAATTATTGTTAACAACCTGACATATTCTATATCTTCTTCAATTACACAATCTCAACACGGGTTTTCTAAAGGAAAATCTACTATGACTAATTTATTGGAGTTTACAACTCATGTCTCAAACGGTTTTAGAGAAAATGCTCATACCGGTGTAATATACACCGGCTTCAGTAAAGCTTTTGACAAAGTATGTCATTCGTTACTCATCCGTAAACTCGACCTAATCGGCTTTCAGCCCAGTCTTCTTCAATGGATCTCATCTTACCTCACAAATTCATTACTTTATAAAGACAGGTATTAATTTATTTTAATTTATGATATAGGTGATAAAGAATTGAAAACCTGAAAGTCGATCCTGAAGTCAGGAATCGATTCGGCGATTGTTCAGTGACAACAAAAATTTTTTTTTTTTAATTTTCATTGAATAAATTTTATGTCCTATTTGACCTTCAAATGACCTCGAAGCTGACATTATGGAGGTTAACGTGTTTCATGTTCAGCGCATGTAAAACCTTATGTATATGAATTTTCAGGTTTATTCAATGAATTTTTCCCTACTTGACCTTCAACTGACCACGAACCTGACGTGGTGGAGACTAACGGACTTGGATTCGCATTCAGCGTGTCGAATAACATAGGGATATATAGGTTTGGTTTAATATGCATAAGCTTTTTTTTTGTAAACCTGTGTTGTTGATAGGCTAACGATGGAAAACATTCGATCATTAAGCTTTGCGACAAACGTTTGTTTAGAGTTTTCTCATAAAATAACGCCACATGCATGCATATAAAGTGGATGACCGACGAATTCCTACTAGACGAAGAAGTCAAATAGGGCCAAAGGCCGCCGTTTTGCATGTTTTGCGTACTGAGGAAAAAACGCATAAGAAAAATTTATATTTTTTATTTGATTACCGTTTAAAAATGTTCGTATTTAAATATAAAAAAATTAGTAGAATAAAATAATAACGTATTTAAATCAAGTGAAAAGTGTTCAAAAGTAGTTTATGTATAACGGAAATATTCGATTCAAATACGCCCGTAATAAAATGAAGCTTTTTTTAATGCACGGATGGCGTTTTGCACGTCTCGGATGCTTTTTCATATGCGATTAAGAAGGTATGTATATGTATACCAAGCATGCACAGCGGTGACAACACATACACACATACATGGTACATGTTAACTCCCTGCAAAAAAAAGTGCGACTAGTCGCAACTAGTCTCGTACGGGTACTATTGGAGATCAATTAGTCTCGAATCATCCCTTGCGGGTATAATTGGAGGTCAATTAGTCCCCGACTCATCTCTAACGGGTACTATTAACGATTTAATGATATGTACGCACTTAGTAAATGAAATTTCATATGCGGCGATGGAGAGTATTCGCCTAACAAAACTGAGCACCCCGGTTCGAATCAAAATGTATTCAACAAAGTGTGATTGATTTTGACATTGCTCTCATATGAAACAGGCTATAATGTCAAATTGAAATGAATTGTTAACACATTTGAAAATATTTTTTTTTCAAATTTGAATTTGTTTAAAAAAAATTACGCAACAATTTTTCAAGCAACAAATTTTCCTAATAAACGTGAAATTANCGGCGATGGAGAGTATTCGCCTAACAAAACTGAGCACCCCGGTTCGAATCAAAATGTATTCAACAAAGTGTGATTGATTTTGACATTGCTCTCATATGAAACAGGCTATAATGTCAAATTGAAATGAATTGTTAACACATTTGAAAATATTTTTTTTTCAAATTTGAATTTGTTTAAAAAAAATTACGCAACAATTTTTCAAGCAACAAATTTTCCTAATAAACGTGAAATTATTAAGAGATAAACCGCCGAGGAGAGCAAGTAAGCACATTTAAAGTTTGGTAATAAGTAACAATGTACCTAGTTGCTAGTTAAGACGGCAGCGATGTAGTGTTGTACTACGTGATTCATCTCGCGTTTGTGAAAACCACTTCAAGGAAAGTGATTTCATTTGTTGTCCGTCCGAGTCAAGCACTTTCAAACGAGTTCGTTTATATCCAAACTATTACGCATGAAAAAAATTTAATTTCAAAATTGTTAGAGTTACGCTCTCATAAAAATTTGGAAACAAATGTAAAATCATCTATACTAATTATATAAAGAGAAGTCCCTTTTTTTGTAACAGGTAATCTCGCGAACGGCTGGTCCGATTTTCATGAAATTTTGTATACAAATAGCTCTCGGTAACCACCATGTTTTAGGCTAAAAAAATTTTACTAATTTTACACGGGTAGGTGGACCAGGGACCGGTCTATTCGAAAAAATCTTATTATAGTCCGATTTGCTTAAAATTTAGTACGTAAGTAGCTTTTTAGCATATATTAGCATATATGACAAATTTTTTCCGGGAAGTGGTCCAGGGACCGATCTATTCGAAAAAATCGAATTTACGGTCCGATTTGCTTAAAATTCGGTGCGCAGATAGCCTTTTAGCATGTATTAGCATATGTGATCAATTTTTTCCGAGAAGTGGACCAGGGACCGATCTATTCCAAAAAATCGCATTTATGGTCCGATTTGCTTAAAATTCGGTACGTAGGTAGCTTTTTGCTTGGATAAGCTTATAGATTCCTGTTTTCCAATTTTCATATCAAGGGGCGAATTCGTCACTAGGCAAGATTTTTTTGCGCTATATATTAAGAAAGCCGTTTGTTAGCTTTCGCAAGGCTCGAGAGCGGCTGAGCCGATTTTTTTGAAACTGCCACCTGCCGCACGTGTCCCAAGGATGGTTTTAGGCTGAAAAAAATCTATATGTAAAGGGGGCGTGGCACTTCCCATACAAACCGAATTTCTCATGCTACATATCTCTGAAAGTGTGCATGGTAGAGTTTTGGAAATTGGTATGGAGATATACGAAATCAATCGCATACCCTTGGATAAAAAATTTTGTTATTGTAAAAAGGGGTGTGACATCTCCCATACAAACCGAATTTTTCATACTGCTTATCTCTGGAAATTTTTTGGTAGAGTTCTAGAGTTTTGTATAGAGATGTACGAAATAAATCGCATACTCTTGGAGAAAAATTGGAACTATTGGAAAAGGGGGCGTGGCATCTTCCATACAAACCGAATTTTTCATACTGCCTATTTTGGAAGTGTTCATGGTAGAGTTCTGGAACTTGGTATCGAGATATACGAAATCAATCGCATACTCATGAAGAAAGAGGGCATCTCTTGGAAAGGGGGGCGTGACACCTCCCATATCAATCGAATTTTTATACTGCATATCTCTGAAAGTATTCATGGTACAGTACTGGAACTTCGTATGGAGATATGTATATAGTTGAAATCAAGCCCATACTCATGGAGACAATTCGGGCTATTTGAAAAGGGGTATGAGGCCTACAATCCTACCGACCTTTAACTATCTTTGAATGAATTTTTTTATTCTTCTGTAGGTGTGTTTGTGAGTGATCTCCTCCTAAATGGTTGTACGGATTTTAACGAAACTTTTTGTGTATTTGAGTGGGTCTCTGGATGGTTTAGTTTCACAATTTAATCCGACAGTTGGCGCTGTAGTTGAGTTATTACTAAAAATCTTATTTATGATCCGATTTGGCTAATGTTTGATATATCAGATCCGCTTTTCAGCATTAAGAAAACAATACTCTCCTCTCTCAATAAGTGAATTATTGACATAAATACATAAAATCAGCTGATGAATTTAGTTCTGTAGCTGAACAGTTTTAGATCTCGACACTTAACAAACTCCTGCCTATCGTGACTCGGCACAAAAATTTAAAAATATTGGTTCCGTACGTCATGCGGACTGCGCCCCCTTGTGCGGATGGGCGGGAATGGAGGGTAAAAACCGTTGGGATTATTATTATGTATGCAATACTATTGCAAAAACGTGCTGCCAAGTGGTGCTGAAGTCGAGCTATTACTAAAAAAAAATAGCCAAGTGAGAAAAGGGGCGGTGAAGGTCAGATTAAATCGACCTGTTGCATCATTGAGTATATCGAACGCTCCTGCGTTGCAATTGTCCCAATGGATGTGATTTTCAAATATTTTTATGCGTTCAAACTTTTAAGGTATTTCGTCTGAAATAAGTATATGTATATTGCATTTCTGTAGAACAATGATTCGCACCCATTTTGAAATTGCCACCTACTATACTGTAAAGCTTCTAGGACATTCACTATAGAACCGGGTCATTGTTGCCGCCAGGGAGTGAAGAGGAAAAAATTTATTTCGCTTTGCGAATAACCGTGCTATGAAATGCCGCACAACTGGAGAATTTCAAGAACGGATATAACACTTTCCTTAGGTTATTTAAAGCGGCAAATGACCACGAAACCTTAATCTTAGCAGACAAATGTGCCAATGAAAATCGTAAACGTGAATTGTTGGTGAAAATGTTGGACCAAAAAGTTTCAATAAAATATATAAAAATTTTGGGCGGGACGAAGTTCGCCGGGTCTGCTAGGACTTTTATAAGTGTCGAATAATGTTTAGGATAAAAAAATTTAAATATAAAAATAAACGCACAAAAGCATAAAACTTGGGCAATTAAAAACAAGAAAATTGCTAAAACGATTTTTTAAACAATTTGTTTTATTTTATTGACAAAATATATATATTCCAGGTAATGTAAGTAAAACAAAACTATAATCAAAATAAAAGCCTTGGNGGCAATTAAAAACAAGAAAATTGCTAAAACGATTTTTTAAACAATTTGTTTTATTTTATTGACAAAATATATATATTCCAGGTAATGTAAGTAAAACAAAACTACAATCAAAATAAAAGCCTTGGGTATCAGTGCTCACAAGATACATGCATCACTAAGGGTTAACTCGTTTGTTTATACTTTTTGACATTATAGTACCTTAAAAGAGAGCCGCGCTGAGTTGTCAATCACACCTTGGTTCGAATCGCAGCTGGCGCAAATTCTTATTTTTATTTTTTAAAAGTGACTAGTCGCTTTTTATACCCGTTCGGGTATAAAGGTGAACAATTAGTCTCTTCATAGGACATGCTCGTACAAATGCGATCAGTTCATTCCATATAAAGAGATGAAAAGTAGTATTAGTCGCATGCTCCTTTGCGATCGCTCCCGGAGTCATCCTGGATTTTTTGCAGGGCTGTAAAAGTGCACTAATCGCGCGCTGATGTTGATTCAAACTCAACATTTCAAAACACACTTACATGTATGGCTGTAGCTGAGTGCGCAAAGATGCTTGATACAATTGGTTGCTGCCAAGAGGGTCCGAGTTCAATTGCCATCAGACGGAACATAAAATTAAACTTTGTTTTCTTCTTACTTAATTACGAAAAGCATCTGTGAAGTGCACGACCAGGGTTGCCACTTTTGTAAATTATTACCAAAATTGGTAGAAAAAATTAGGGTTGGTAAATGGTAAATTTTTGTTCATTTTGGTAGATTTTTGTTAAAGCATTTTGTTTGAAAAACAAATAAAACTTTTCTTGCCCGCTTTATTTCTCGTAGTTATCTTTATATTACAAATTTATTTCTACTTCCATCGACTATAAAACTGCATATCGAAAAATTCAGATTAAAAAAACTCGAATTTTAGACTAAAATTTTTTTAATCTTTCTAAAAGTTTTATATAGCTTGAATTTTTGATTTTTATGGGTTTGGTTTAATCGCAAACAATATTCTTATACAAACAACAATAGCAAAAAAAATACTTGAACAAAATTGTGGATATAAAAAAAAAATTACCAAGAGTTTTTTGAGTCACTGTATTTGTCAATAGCAAAAAAAAATTACTTGAACAACATTGTGCATATAAAAAAAATCACCAAGGGGTTTTTTGATTCACTGTATTTGTCTATAATAAATCTAGTAGAAGTTGTCTTTCAAATAATGATGTTTCGTTGTTGCCTTTGTTTTTCGTTTTCACATTTGGTTGAAGGAAACCGAGAAGATGTCATTAATATGATCTCAAATACCATATCGATAGTTAAATAAAAAGTTTCTCAATAAAAAATTTTAATTTCTGTGGAAATAGAACAATACTATAGCTTTTATAAAAATAGCTAAAAAATGTTTTTGGTAGATATTTTCCAGATTTGGTAANACATATATAGAACAATAAAAATAGCTAAAAAATGTTTTTGGTAGATATTTTCCAGATTTGGTAAATTTTTTTCAAGCGGCTGGTAAATATTTTTTTTGTAAGTGGCAACCCTGTGCACGACATATTTTAAAACGTGTATACTCAAGTTGCGTGTTGGGTGAGTGCTCTTTCATATGCGTATTTTTTAAATTTAGCACGTTTCTTTTTTAATTCTAAAATTGTTTTCCCTCAGTGCATGGTCATTTGCACAAACTAGTTATTTGGTCAAATATCTTTGCTGTTCTGTGACTAAGCCAAATGCACTTGTACCCCTTCTAGTTGCTTACTAATGCGATGTTATTTCCAGAAGCCACGAGTGGTCACTATTATAGCACACTCTCTTAAAGCCACATCTTCCTTATGAATAATGACAACGCAACTAAAGGCCATTAACTAACGACCAGAAAAAACCGTACCTACACCTAGAAATCGATTTCGACAAAATAACAAATAGAGATAACTGGTGGCCATACCCAAAGCGTAAATGAACATCCGCAAGAACTCAACCAATTACCAAAACGATAGGCCATCGCTTTGCATATAACATCACACACATGCGCATCCCCGTACAACACCCTTAAATAAACAAAAGCTGTAGACAATGTCATCCAAATCGATGCTACACAGAATACTACGTAGATAACACTACACGGTATGTTCAAGAAAGCGATTGGCAAAAGCATCACTCAGCACCCCTGCGCGCACCAAAACGTCCCGATATCCTCTGAGGAGGAATAATAGACTTCAGTTTTCGAGCTGTATATCACTTCTCTACAGGGCCGGACAACTTGCAACTTGCGCCATTGTGACATTTTTCGCACCATTTTCATTTTGCCTGGAAATATCTCCCACCGTCATAAAAAGAAAATAATCTACTTTAGAAGTCAATTATTCGTCAATACTTTCATTTCACTAATTTTATCTTGACCATATTTAAAATTAGCAATTTCTAAATAAAAATAGTAAATAACAAAAGAAAAAACAAGGTCCGA
Organism: Rhagoletis zephyria; assembly: GCF_001687245.7. Taxonomy (NCBI): domain Eukaryota; kingdom Metazoa; phylum Arthropoda; class Insecta; order Diptera; family Tephritidae; genus Rhagoletis; species Rhagoletis zephyria. The sequence continues at coordinate 169,278 of NW_016157881.1, forward strand.
GCCACAGGGTTTGAACGAATGACCAATAAGTTGGCAGTCGAACACACATCCACTCGGCTAGAGCAATTGTTTTTGATTGCGTTTGAAAATTTATAAGCATTGCCAGTACATTTATAATTTCATATCTATAATCGTCAGAAAAAGATGTAAAGTTTATGGAGTCTATGTATGTACATATGTATGTATCATAGTGTAATAAGCAAAGTGAAATCAATATATGACATATTTATTTTTTATACGCTTATATGACAACGGGTTTGTCACTGGGTTAACCCATTTGAAACTAGCAACATTATAAATTAATTTCAAAAAAAAAAATTTTAATTTCAAATCAAAAAATAATTGTTTTAGAAATTAAAGAACAAAAAGAACGAAATTCGTTTAAAATGCCAGATCTTGTATATATGCAGAAGCACCCTCAACAAGGAGGTAGGTATGTTTCGTGTGCCAACAGATGTTACGCAAGGAAGGGATTAGATGAATGCGTGTGGTGTTAAATTAACTGGATCATCGAAAGTTTGCGCTCTGCACTTCAAATCGAATGATATCATTTATGCAAGTATTAATGCCAAGAGAAGACGCTTCGATCCAGACGCAGTACCATCAAAGATGTTAACTGCTATTTTATCAGAAGAGAGGTAATGATCAAAGTGTGGGTATGTTCTCAAATGCATTAGTGCAAAGGCATATCGTGAAAATAACGTCCAATAACTACAACCGCAGTACGCCAAACAGATGTGAAGTATCGCATAAAATTTATACTTTCGCTAATTTAGTAATAATAGATGGTTTGGAATTGGAATTTGAGATGGGGACATTCTGCGTACTGGCATATTGTTTCCGAGACAAAGCAGCTGCACTGCCAAGTGCGGTTTCTGTACCTTCGTCCATACTATTTATTTGTGTAAATATCAGTAAATAGTTATTCACAAAAAAATTACGGTTTAATGACTAATTTATTTGCTAAAATTGAGAGAATCAGGAAATTTCTAGTGCAACTCGCATAGATTCTGAAAAAAACATATTGAAAATATTGAAAAACACCCTATCACAGAATTTGGTTGAAGAAATCCCTATCTCAGAAGTCGGTTTCAAACCAAAGCCGAAAGAGGGTTATACTATGTCTCCATTGAGAGATTTACCTATCAAGATTTAATAAATCCAGTTGCTAAATCACAACCGTCTCCATTGCTACAACGAGATATGTTTGACGGTCACATTTTTAAATATGATTTCATGAATACCGTTGCGGACACTGAAATACAGACTGATAAAAGGAAGGTTCCAGCAGCGGAGTTCCATTATGTGAATTATTTATTATTATTCGTGGTAAATACGTATAATATATAGTTTGGAAAATATAACAAATGGTACAATATTCGGAATCATTTTCTAGAATTTAAGAAAAATTATCAAAACAATAAAGAATATCTTTAATATTTTTATTGAGCCTTGTACCACGATTGTTTATTAGGAAAAATTTAAAAAGCAACAAAGTGTAAGCGGTAGAAGTTATAGCAGCTATTTCGGAGATCACCACATCTCCTCATCAGACTTCTTTTTTTCCAGACTTCAGCAGGGATCGAACCTGCGTAATCGATGTTCAAAGTCAGAAGCGTTAACCACTGACCTATGTACATCCCGTAAACTCTTGTTGCTCCCTGCTGAAGTCTGATGAGGAGATGTGGTGATCTCCGAAATAGCTGCTATAACTTCTACCGTTTAGACTTTGTTGCTTTTTCAATTTTTCCTAATAAACAGTCGTGGTACAAAGATCAATAAAAATATTAAAAATAAAATATTAATAAGCCACAATAACATTGACAATAAAGAATATAATTTGCGCAAAGAAAAATTTGTAAAGAGCTGTTGAGGAAATAATTCGTCTTTTTCATAAGAGGATACCGAAAATCCAATCGCGGGCCTTTGGCATATCATAAAGACCCTGCTAGCAAATATGCTTGTGTCGAATTGAGTTCTAGAGGTTGCTTGGGGCAGTGTTATCAAAGCAGAACCATTGCCGAATTTAATAAATTTCATGTCGCAGCGCGTTAACGATTTTTAGAAAGCGAAGAAGACTGCATGATATTATCATAAAACATATATTCTGATTTTTTTAGTCCTTAAAATAATATCTTCTTAATTTACTACAACCAAAGTTATGTAAATATTAATAATTTTCCTTTAAAACTAACCAAAATATAAAAAACAAGAAAATGCATGTTTCTTTTAATTGGCTAGATTTCAATGTCCGCAACTGTATATTGAAAATACAAACGTCATTTGACTTATGGCATGTGAATTTGTGGTTGCCACACCCAACAAATTGTATTTAGTGATCAATATTATTGAAGATTTAAGGAAGATTTAACTTAAATCTACTGCCTTTTGAGATTTAATTTTATATGGTAAATCTCAAAATATTTAACGTTAAATCTCGCCAGAGGGCTAAATCTTCATTAAAGCTCACAATGGAGACATAGTATTAATGTAAACAAATATACGAATTGTTAACATTTAAGTTTTCAAATAAGCGTACGTCACTTTGTTTATTACATTATGATATGTATGGGAATGTACGATTAGGAGCTGGTTGTTTGTGTACCCACGCCGCAGAAATACTGTGGTGATGTGAATGATGCACGGGAGAAGGCGACTGAACATTTCACAAACAACAAAAATTAGTAACAGGCTAACCTAATATTCACCGCCGCCAATTTATTGTCAAAAATTCCTCATGCACATGCAACTTGTATGGGACCAACCGAAATTGAACGGCGTGCGTATGAAGCTAACTCAATTTTCAATTTTTGTTCTGCGTTCCCATAATTTAACCTGCAAAGCTAAAACAAATTGGGAAACTTTGTTTTAGTTTTGCTTTATAATTTTTGGGAATATTTGTTCATGTGAAATTCGCAATAGGGCCGTTTGATTTGACGTTTCGTTCAATGAAATTAAGTGCAAACGCACGCAAGCTAATTTGGGGTGACGCATAAAAACCAATTCGACGGCATGCGTACCAAAACGCAAAGATTGCTTTGCAGAGCACAGTAGGCGTACTCATCCAAATGGTAATACAATCATTTTGTATCGAATTTGCCGTCAAATTGTTCGACAATCGACGAAAGTATTTGTTTCACTTTTAATTATTTAATTTTCATACACATGTACATTAGACGTGTTGGAGTTAAAAATTTATATATTTTTCATTACGAAAAGATGCGTTTCCGCATTACCGGCCAAGAACCCATTTCCATTTTCAACATAAATGCTACCCGACGCACTAAACACTCTTTTTGAGTTCACTGAGGAAGGTGGTTCGCAGAGATACTTCATTGCCAGTGTAAAGAAATTTGGAAATTCTTTGCACCTATAATAATAAAAGCCTGGTGCTTAGTGTTTGACCGGGCTTCTCCTCCGATTTGTGGCGTGCGCATTGATGTTGTCACACAAGGGCAGGGACCTACAGTTTTATGCCGACTCCGAACGGCGATTGTATTTCTATGAGAAGCTTTTATCATGGCGGAAATACACTCGGAGGTTTGCCGTTGCCCGCCGAGGGGCGACTGCTATTTTGTTTTTTTTTTATGTTGGGTTGAACCGGGTTTGAACCTAGGCTAACCGCTACACCACAGCGGCCGTCTATGATTCCACCAAATCAAAGGATCTTCTTGTCTGGGTATAAGGGGTATCTGTAAATATTTCTCAATTTCTCCATTGTTTGACTATCCACACTACTACGCATTGCCAAAATCCTGGTCTCGCTCTTCAATAAAAGCTTTCACTAGAATTCGGCCTGTTTCATATGATTCAGCTGGTTTCTCCAAGCTTACTAATCTATAACCCTTATTATGAGTTGCATTCAATTTTCGATCTTCGCTGGTTATCGAAGATCGAATGTGAAATTCATATTATGGGCTATGCAACCATGTCGAAAAGAGGATAGCGTCCCACCAGGAGTAAGAAGTAGCACCCCAGCGAGAGAAAACACCAAAGGAGGGGCAGACCCAGGAGCGAGAGGATTAACAGGTTCGACTATGAAGACCCTAGTGGAAGCACGGAGCTGAACAGCTATAAAAAATGTTTTTCCCTATCTGACTTTTATTCCAGTAAAACTAAACTAAACTAGGTCAAGATTTTTCATTATTTTATTAATTTTACTTACTTTTGTTGACTTTGTGGCGTCACTATCTGTCTCGCTCGCTCATGGCAAACATGTCCACTATCCATCTCTGTCATCATTTTGCGGTAAAATTAAGAACCTACCAAAAGCTTGTGCTAATAAAAAAACATTTGAACTGAGTAAAATGGGTTAGCAAAAATCGGGTTACTTGAGGTTTTTATTTTTTTACTCGCTTTTTTTAGTATGAAACTAACAAGTATTCTATCATTTTACAATCCTGATTAAATGCGCGAACTTTTAATGGCACTTTCCAAGGCACTTTAGTACATTTTTTTTAGAGGAGGGCCTTTCAAAGTCGACAAATTATAAAAATTTTAAATTTATAGTTAAACAAATAGTCTTAATTCTAGAAAACTTGGGGCAATTGTGTCATTATTTTTGCCTTAGGTTCTAGAATTGTTATTTAAGGTTAAGGTTCCAAAATTTAAATGAACAAAAATAATAAAAATCAACCACAATAACCGAAAAATGGTTACAGTTTGACCAAATTTCTAGGTTTTTCTTAAATGCCCATAATTTTCAAACTGCATGTGATAGATTTTTTTCTGATTTTTCTCATGATGGTTACAATCAATCTTGTCACTCCGTTTCGGCTTGACGTTGAGTTCTGGGACACCCTGTGTAACGTACAGTGAAACCTGTTTAAGTACCAATATCATTTTAAATTTGGTCAAAAATTATAGGTTCAACACTGTTTCTATATATATATATAATTATGTATAAACAATGACTTTTTAAAGAATTTATTTCTTGTAAAAATGACATAACATTGCTTTATATTTTTTTTTAATAACATTTTTCTTTATGTGTTTAAATAATGCTACGATCTTGGATTGTTACGTATGTATATGTACTTCATTAAATGTTCATATTTTATTCAAGGATGCACTTATACATATAAGTTAACAAGAAGATGTAGCTACATCGTCCTTAAGCGAACCCGCATCGTGGTACTTAAGTTGGTTCTTTTAAGTACCCAACTCGCCTAAGTACCTCATAAAGCTGACATTTTTGGTGAGGTACTTAATCGGGTTTTACTGTACTCTGAATAAAACATGAACATTTAATGAACTATACGTGTTTAAAACCAAGACTGTAGCAGTATTTAAACACATAAACAAATAAATAAAAACTTTATTAAGAAAAAAATAATAATTCTTTAAAAAGTCATTGATTATGCATATTTATGCATACATACAAACAGAGTTGGACATATCATTTTGGACCAAATTCAAAATGATATTATTTGCCACTTATGCCTATCTATTAATTTGTAAGATTTTTTAATTAAAATACGTTAAGACTTTGTGGAACACTTAAAGAAGAAAAAATCACAAAAATTTCAAACTTTTTTCTCAGAAGTGCTTTTTAAGTATACAGGTTTAGGTTAGGCTAAACGGGCAGCTTTGCAAAGAGTTCACTCGGAGACCACGAAGGCCCATCGTAATGCCCATGGGGGGTTACCCCAAGCCTACCCCTACATGTCTTCGAACCATTTTGATTTTCTGGCGAATCCCAGCAGTCCTTCCAGAGGAGCTTTCCCCAAGATATCCAGGTTCTCGAAGAAATGGCCCCCAAGAAACTTGAGGCATTTTCCTCGAAGTGCTGGACACTCGCAAAGGAAGTTCTGGATGGAGTCTAACTCCTCCTCATCCCTGTAGATTCTACAGAAATCGTTATTCGGGGCTCCGAACCTGGCAGCCATGTGGCCAATGGTCCAGTGTCCCGTTAGTATTCCTGTGAGAAGCCTAACGTTTGACTTTGAAAGCCTTAATAAGCTCCTTTTTTTCGTTCATCGAGCCGAGGCCAGAGCGATCGCGATACCCTGCAGGTGTGCAGATTTTCTCACCTACTGTGTGTAGCTGCCCTAGTCAGTCTCTCGACTTCTGAAGACAGAAATCGCAGGGGAGGTTTCACTATTTGGATCGCTTCCCCGAGCCCCATCTCAGATCCGTTCCCAGCATATTCGTCCGCTTCCTCATTTACCGGGACACCACAATGGCCCGGGACCCAGTAAACATTGATTATGTGTTGCTGTGGAGCTTGTAGGGATCTTTGGCATTCTTTACCGCATATCGAGTTAGTCGTTGCCGACCCTAAGGCTTTGATAGCCGCTTGACTGTCAGCAACGAAGGCAAGTTTAGATGGAGCTAAGCCAATCATGCCCACCAACCTTGCAGTCATATGGATTTCATATATCTCAGCCTACAAAACACTGCAGTGATTTGGGAGTCTATAGGACTCTCTCAGAGATAACTGAGAGACAACGCTGAGAGCAATATTAAATTCCCAGTCACTTCTGTCAGGAAACTGGAGCTCGAAGTTTCGATTGAAGCCAATTTCCGTGACCTGATAGCCACAATTGCTGTACGCCACCCCCACTCTCCCAAGGATTGTGGCGTGACCTTTGCAAGTTGTTCACAACCTGTTAGACGTACTGAGTCGTAGAGCGCTTTTAGCTGTGATACTTTTAACATATAGGTCTATAGGTGGAATATCCAGCAGGGTCTCTAGCGACGCATGCTTGTCGTTGCACCTTTTGCAAGTTGAGTAGATGGGATTTGGTGTCAACTGCCTGCCGCCATACCAGCGCGCTATAGGTGAGAATAGGTCTAACTACCACCGTATAAATCCAATGTATTATCTGCGGTCACCGACCTCAGTCTTTTCCAATAGCAGCTTTGCAGGAATAGAGCGCATTGAGCGCCTTCTTTCTCCGCTCTTCGGTGTTCCTTTTCCAAGAAAGCTTGGAGTCGAGAATAACCCTCAAAAACTTTGCTTCTTTTGACAATTTAAGATTTGCTCCATTGAGGGACGGAGGTCGTAAATTGTCTCTTTTATATCGCTTGGCGAAGAGAACATGTTCGGGTTTAGTGGGATTGACCCCCAGACCGTTTCTTTCTGCCCACCCCGCCAGACCGTTAATTCCAGATTGTATAATCTTGCTGACCGTGGAGAGGAATTTCCCCACGGCCAGAATGACTAAGTCATCCGCATAAGCAGCGACCTTAGCGGCTTTCGCACGAGGTTCAACAGTAGGGGGGATAACAACCCCCCGTGAGGTGTGTAACGTGTGGCTGTTTCCTAACTTCTGATGTTCCCAAGGTGCCATCGACATTTCTGGTGTTGAACATATTGTCGATGAAGAGAGTGATCAGTGGGTCCAGTCCTACGACCACCATGGAGCAGTGTATGGATGCCAAATTAACATTGTTAAAGGCGCCTTCCACGTCCAAGAAGGCTGCCACGCATATTCCGTGTCATTCAGTGCTTGCTCTATACTCCCAACAACCTCGTGCAGGGCTGTTTCAACCGACCTACCATTACGGTAGGCATGCTGAGCCTCGCTGAAGTTCCCAGGAGTAAGGCGTTGCGTGATCTGCAGACTCAGAAGCTTCTCCATTATTTTGAGAAGAAATGATGAGAGCCTGATGGGTCTAAAATCGTTTACAGTGCTGTGGCCCGCTTTTCCTACTTTGGGAATGAAGACCACTCTTACCTCCCTCCATGGCTTTGGGATATAGCTTAGGAGGATACTCCCCCTATAGATTGTCGTTAGCCAGGGGGTTACCGTGGCGCTTGCTCGTTGTAGCATGGCTGGAAAGATTCCATCCGAGCCCGGAGATTTGCAGGGTTGGAAGGATCTGATAGCCCAAGCTACTTTATCCGCAGTGATGATTTCGTCCACTGGACTGCCTTGCTTGTGGGTACTAGGGTGGTCAGTCACAGGAGTTCCTGTGTCCCCTGCGTCACCGCAGCCAAGGACGTGGACGCCCATAAGGTGTTCCAGTGTTTCAAGGCTGCTTTCGGTTTGCCCTCCTCCTGGCTTTTCCAGGAAACCGGGAGGAGCCGGATTTTTCGAGAGGCACCTTCTTAGTCGCGCGGTTTCAGTAGTCGTTGTAGTGAAAGAAAACAAAATTCACGTTTGAATGCTTCCACTTTTTTGGGGAAAATACTTTATTACTTTCAAATGTCTGCAATTATTTAAATATTCATAAACATTTCTCCATAGGATACGTTTAATTAAAAAATGTATTTCATTCGTTATCTATACTAATATATATTTTGAAAGCCGTTTTTTCGCTTTTTTCTGTTCGAAAAACTCGAGAAAAGCTGCACCGATATTATTAAAATCTTGGACATCGACTCTAGACCCTCAAAGGATGATAATAGAAGAAAAATAATTTCGATACATCAATGGGCGTGGCACCTCCCATACAAACTAAAGTTTTCACACAATATATCTCTGGAAGTATTCATCGTAGAGTGCTGCAACTTAGTACAGAGAAATATAATATGAACGCCAAACTAATGGAGAAAATGAGAGTTATTGAAAAAGCGGGCATGGCACCTCCCATACAAATTGAATTTCTCACATTAGAATGTATATGTGGTGTGAGAAATTCAGTTTGTGAGGGAGATGCCACTCCCATTTTTTTCCATGAGTTTGGCGTTGATAGTCTACGATGAATACTTCCAGAGATATGTTGTGTGAAAACTGTTTGTATGGGAGGTGCCACGCCCCCTTGATACATCGAAATTATTTTTCTTCTATTATCATCCTTTGAGGGTCTAAAGTCGATGTCCAAAATTTCAATAATATCGGTACAGCTGTTCTCGAGTTTTTCGATTAGAAAAAAGCGAAAAAACGGCTTCCAAAATATATATTAGTATAGATAACGAATGAAATACATTTTTTAATTAAATGTATCCTATTGAGAAATGTTTATGAATATTTATTTAAATAATTGCAGACATTTGAAAGTAATTTAAAGCATTTTCCAAAAAAGTGGAAGCATTCAAACGTTAATTTTTTTTCTTTCATTTTTCAACATAAATAAATAAAAAACCAGAGCTTTTTTAAAAAAATCGCGACGGATAGATCGACGCGAAGTTTAATTATCTTTTATTTAAAAGAAAGAAACTTGAAATCGGTTCATATTTGGGCTCTCAAAATTCATTTGTCCACAGCAACCTTTTTTGTCCCACTGTGCGCCGTGTGCTGAGAAGGATATTGACGGGGGATCGGGTGCATCGTATGGCATGTATAACGATGCGAGGATGAGGTCGGGTGCTCCCCTCTGCTCCCACATTGCCACTGTTATGCCCAGATCGCTAAATTGAGGCAGAAAGAGAATATTAGTGCTTTTCTCAGCCAGAATACAGCTTCTTATTTTACCTTCAGTCTGTGGGTTGAGAAGTAGAAAGTCGCTAGTGGTTTATAGCCCTTCAATTTTAGTGTACTAATGTACAAGTTTCAAGTAGCTAGAAATTACCGTTGATTTTTTATAATTTTTTTGCAGGTGTGTAGCGCTGCCACTGAATTTCAAAATATGTAAATATTTTAAGGAATTTTAAAAGAGCACTTAAGAGGGGAAAATTATAAGTAAAATGGTAAATTGGGTACGTAAAATTTAGGTACTTAGGCGGGTTGGGTAAATAAGCGGGTAAGTACCCTGCAGTGAAAAATTATCAATTGTTAAAACTAACCAACTTATAGTTAGCTTTTTGGCGAGATTTCGATTAATACCTCTCTTTTAATTAGCTATGACAAAACCAACTTAAAGTGAATTGTAAAGTCGTGCAGGAGTCATGCAGACGCAATCGGGAGTTGGTTTTCTTTACAAGTTTCTATTAAATATCCTCATACAAAAATTACTTTCAATACACTTTTTTTCTGAACTTCGCAGATTCTTTTTCATATTCAGGACAAATAAAAGGAAGATCGAAATTTTATACTATCATTTTGAAGTTATGTCTGACGGTGTTCGAATATGGGGCCACCCAGAGCAGAATATGTAAACAAATATGAAATGTAATAAAATAAAGTAAATAAATAAGTAAATAAAAAAGTAAAAAAACAAAAAAATATTTTGTTTTTCTTATTGATATTTTATGTCCAAAAGTAGTTAGTTACAAGTTAGTTGACATGTAATGCAGAGGTATCCAGGTCTGACTTTTTTGCGGCCATCGCCCCACAAAAGTAGTTAGCTTTTTTCGAACAAAATACACAGTTAATAGTTAGCACTAGTGTTCGCGTAAACAGACTAAAGTTAGGTATAAGCTAACGTCACTCCCTGCAGGGTACTTAAGAGAGGGATTTTCTTCAGATTACGTTCAAAAATTCAAGGTGCCCAAAAATGTTGTTTACTTAAGCGGGGGGTACTTGAGCGGGTTTCACTGTAATTGCACATACAATTTCTAGCCAGTATATGATGTGCTTCAAAAGTTATGACTTAATTAATTTTTCCCCTCTTAAAAATTACATAAAAATTCACTTGTTTTTAATATTTTTTTGAATTAAAACTTCTTTAACTCAAAATGCAATGAATTCATTAAAAAATTTGTTGAGGCTTCATGTATACGTCTATGAATTATATCTAGGGATGCAAACGATGCATCGATGTTTTCAAAACATCGATGTTTCGTCCAAAAATATCGATGCTAACATCGATGTTTTGCTGAACGATACATCGACTAGAAAAGGAAAGAAGACATCGACAACGTTCATTCACTCCGTTCCTATTATGCCGAACGTCCGGTGGCAAGCGAGCGCTTGTTCTCGGAAGCTGGTGCAACCATCATTCAGGATAGAAGCAGGCTTTTGGGGGCTAGATTACCAAAGCTTATTTTCTGAACTCATTTCAATATGTTTATTCATATTTAAATAAATAAGATTTACATATTTAAGATACATTATAATTATAGCAACATCCTTATACTTGTATTGAAATATGCTGCTTGAAGGAAGTTTCTATATGTACATACACTGGCGATCAAACGTGATTGCAATCTGATTTTTGTTAAATATTTGTCGTTTTTTAAGTAAATTTTTTTTTATTTTTTTTTTTAATATGGTTCATTCCGTAACCAAAACTTAGAAAAATTCAACAAATTTTCATCTAAATTTTGAACTTTTTAGTCTGACTATTTTTAAAAATTCAAATTCTGGGTATGTAATTCTAATAAAACAGGTGCCAGTTTTAAGCGGCTAAAAATCGCTTTGATTTGTAATGAGCAGCTTTTGCGTTTTTTTTTCATATAAAAGGAGCAATTTATAAAAACTGGCGTTGATTTTTTTAATTTTGTTTGCAAAAGGTCATTCGCATTTAATTCTACAAGAAATTTACTTTTTTATAGTAATATGTGCAAAATCCCGCCAGCAAAACCAATTCGTTAAAAATCAAGGCGATTTTTAGCGGCTTTTTCTAAAAATTCAGATAAAAAAGTTCAAAATTAAGATACAAATGTTGGATATGTGAAGCTTGTTCTTTCGAGTTTAAAAAATATTTCAGGCTACATTTTATTTCGTGTAGTAGTTGAGAAATTAAATCATCGGTAAAACATCGATGTATCGTTTTTATAACCGATGTTTTTTAACATCGATGTTTGTTGATGAAAATAAAGCTAAATAACAGAAAGGTTACCTGTTTTTTAGAATTGCCCATATAAATCTCGTTTTTAAAGGATTAATTTATATACATTATATCAACTGCATCTTTGGTATTTGTATATTTCTGGACTATATGACCATTTGAATAAAGGACTTGTTTGAATTCTGTTCATTTGTTTAATATATACTGGAATTTTAATGAAACCATGGTTTGTTTTGAATGTTTGGGAATATTTGCTGATAATGTTTTTCTTTGGTCAGAATTTTATGTGAATAAAATTCTCTCATTCTTCACTTATATAATTTTTAATATCTATATAGCATGCTTAATATACCATAAAAAAGTTAATTGATTGTCTATTGTGTAGACCAGTCTAATGTGCTTTATATTTGTGATTAAATTTTTATACAAAAAACGTATTTAAGCACTACCAGACTACTTTTCCTATTACCTTTTCACAAAAGGAGATAAAATTGTTACCCGCTTTCTCTTTCCTTCTCAAATGCAACCATACAATGCAGTCGGATGTCACAAATGTCAATATTTATCCAACCTTGTAAATAAATGCAAGTTGAAGAAATGGCGGTAATCATTAAACGAAATACATACAACCATTTTCATTCCTATTGAAAACAAAATTGAAATTCTTTAGGTACTTTAAGAGTGGTCAATGCATGCTGCTTTGATACAATGCTTGCTAAAATTGCTGTTCTCATACACATTTGCGGATAAATACTAAATACATATGTATATGTACATACATACATACTTACCTTACAGGAAATGTAAGTTGAAGTTAATTATTAGCCCGGCGAGAATGTGGCTGGGTGTGACATACCCATCCTGTTACTTATATTAGTGTATATTTTTCTCTAGTTATTCGAACGTTTAGTTGTTTTGTGTAGCAGGAATCAAAGCACTGCGGTAGAAAATTGTGCCGTGATCGAAGTGGGGCGCTGACTTGTGCTCGAGTTACAAGCTTGCTAACATCGCTTGGGTATGTAATATTCCAACATTTGTTCCTTAGAGAATCTCATTCCAAATAAATGAACCTCCAAATGCATCATCCCAATATGTGAGAAACCATATGTATGGAGTATGCGGTATTTTTTTGTAAATACTGTTTCCTTTTAATCTTTTGTGGATTTTTTAAAAGTAACAAATTTTTGTTTGAAAAGTTTATAATTTCGGTTTTCTTCAATTATTTGTAATAATAAAAGTGTTAAACTGCATATATTTAAATAAAACTGAACTACAACATTGTCTGTTACAGTAAAGCACCGCAAATTCTATGTCAAACACATTTTGGAGTATATTTTGTACGCGGTTATGTCATACTCTGCCACATACTCTTTGTAACATTTTGTTACCACACTCCCGCCGCACATGGGGACGAATCGACAATATAGGACGACAAAAATGTTTACTCCATATGTATTTGACAGATTTCAATGAAATTTGGTATTTAGAGATATTCATCATCGCTGATTTCGAATATTAAATTAAATTTCCAAAATTCATAATGGCGGATCCAATATAGCGGACAATTTCGAAATTAATATTCCATTTTCAAAAATCAAAATGGCGGAACCAATATGGCGGACGATTTCTTCAAAAGTGTATAAATTTTAATGGAGCTTGGTATCCAGAGCTTTTCATCGTCACTGATTTCGAAATTGATACCAAATTTTCAAAATTCAAAATGGCGGATACAATATACAATACTAATATTTTTTTT
>NW_016157881.1:189394-190530 GCF_001687245.7 Rhagoletis zephyria
TCTTAAAATTTCAGACATATTCACGTATTCATTTTTCCGCCTTCAGCACTGAGGTTTCGGTCAGTCTGGCGTACAAAATATGTATATGCGATTAAAATGCATCAACCGTGTTAGTGGTGAATCCAATCAAATAAAACACCTCTTTGAGGTAAAATTTTTGAGTGACGAAAGCTGAACTAGAAACACAAAATTTATGATATCAATTTCGAGACGAAAATTATACGCATTTTTTAACTGCCTTTCAAACGTAGGGAAAATCCTTTTTACTCATATGAATCGTTGCAAAAGTTCTGATTTTTTTTTTAATTGTGTTTCTAGCAGTAAATGGAAATTCGCAACGTTCCGAATAAATAAAAAAAGATTTTCCGTACGTTTGAAAAGCAGTTAAAAAATGCGTATAATTTTCCTCACGAAATTTATATCATAAATTTTATGTTTCTTGTTCAGCTTTCGTCACTCGAAAATTTTACCTCAAAGAGGTGTTTTATTTGATATGAATTATTTCGAGGTAGCAAATTGAAAATCGACGAAAATGCAAACAATAAACTACATGTTTTATTTTTCTCAAATAAATTGCTAAAAATATTCTCTAAATCTAAATTATGTATTCAAATCGATGTGTCCATTGAAACATATAATTTTATGAATACGGAATAAAGCGAAAAAGGATGATCAAAGATATGATGACATCAAGGATGATATGTATTCGAAAAAATAAAAAAAAATAGGAGAAATGATAAAAACTTATCAACTTGGTACCAACTTTGGATACAATAAACAACTGTATTCGTCTGATTGTCTCGTAGTTTATTTTTGTTAAGATTTCTACTGGGTGTGGGGCGCACACATGTGCTTTTTTTAAGAAGTTTTACTTCTATCACGTGTACGTTGTTGCACTCGTGCTATTAAAGTAATGATTTTTTCTCAAGTAGTTTTGCTCAGTGGCAATTTATACATATGTATGTAAGTAGTAGCGGCACATTGGGTGAACTAAATCCATTCATACATACATATTTATGTACATCTGTAGGTAATATAGTACGCGTCTTCCCAGGTAGGTTAAGTGCGGGTGATAAACCAATGTAGAATAGTTAAATACTGCAATTAAAATGGGGAAGAATGTTACAATTTCGGCA
>NW_016157882.1:0-71889 GCF_001687245.7 Rhagoletis zephyria
TAATATAATATAATATAATATAATATAATATAATATAATATAATATAATCAAATAAAATAAAAAGTTCGAATAAAATAAATTAAAATCAAATAAATTGAAATCAAATAAAATATAATAAAAAAAGAAATTTCGGCTGTGCTTTCGCAATATTAAATTCACTCATTTCCGTCTGAGACAAAATTTATATTATGGCTTTTCGTTCATACTTCCTTATTCTTTCTGCTGGACACACACAGAGCTTGCACATAATTTACATAGCTGCATTTCGAAGATAAACATAAACTTCCTTTAAAGATAAGCCGCAAACAAAAGACTTAAGCGACAATCTTGAAGGCCACCAAAACGGACTTCAACTTAAATGCGATAATTTCTGACAAATTTATGGCATTCAGCGCAATTTATGTACTCTTCTTTCTTATTAATTACCAAAGCGAATTAATATGAATTTGCCTGTGTGCCAAAAAGAAAGAAAAAGGTGGAGAAAAGGCAGCAGCTACTGCGCATTCATTTTACTTTTGACGTTCTTGACCATGGAACGGATCTGTTTTTTTTTTTATATACTCCTATTACACATTTCGTTCAACAACAGGAGCCTGCGCAAACGACTTTCACAACTTTTTCTCTCGTTCGCGAGCAAGTGGTGATGAAGCAATGTCGCAGTGGTGAAACAAAAGACTTAAGTAGCGAACTTGTTGTAGCTATACCTACACATACATAAAAAAAGTACATAGTACGACAACAACCTGGCATTTTAGCTGATTCAAAGAAGGAGCCAAATGAAATGCGGTGACATTCTTGTTTAGCGTTGTAGTGGAAAAAGACAAAAAAATAAAAATAATAAATAAACGCACAGAATCAGCGTCACATCCTTTCACAGGCACGTCAATAGCATAGCAATGCGCGGAGTACCGAAGAAAAAAAAAAAAAGCTAAAATTTAAAAATAAACGCCGGCAAGAGAATAAACGAAAGCGGATTTTAATTGTTAAAGTGAAAAGCGGCGGCATGCTGTGTTGCGTGCGCGCGCGTCAAGGCGAGCAGCAACTTCATTTGCGGCCGCCAAAGCAGGCTGCTTATAGGCATAACTACATATTGCAGCGCCTTCCCTCTGTATCGTCTCAACTTTGGCTTGCTGATCATTATCAGCATCATTCAACTTCATTATCAGCTTCACGATAATTGATACCATCTGTGCCATGCTGCTGCTACTGCTGCTGCTGCTGCTGCTGCTCTGNATTTGCGGCCGCCAAAGCAGGCTGCTTATAGGCATAACTACATATTGCAGCGCCTTGCCTCTGTATCGCCTCAACTTTGGCTTGCTGATCATTATCAGCATCATTCAACTTCATTATCAGCTTCACGATAATTGATACCATCTGTGCCATGCTGCTGCTGCTGCTGCTGCTGCTGCTCTACACTGTACTCTTCATTCGTTCTTATTAAGCACATAATTCACTCATTTCGCCGACTCTTGACTGACTCATATGTCAACTTGCCTGCTAGATTTTGGCTTCGGCTGTTGGCTGTTGACTGCTGTCGGCTTGGCTAACTACTTGACAGTTTTTTCTTTGTTGTTTTTATAGTCTGCTTTTGCTTTTATCAATATACATATATTTCACGTATATAAATATCTATTTTTTCATGCCCGCTTTATCGACAACCTTTGTCGCTCACAGATGCGGTGCGCTGTTTCTGTCAATCTGTCATTGACATTAATTCCGTGTAGTGCGCTTTTACAACTCTCTTTCTTCTCAGGCTGTGCCCAGCAAAAAAGCTAAAACGTAAAATATTTCATGTCAACGCTCTACTTTATCAGCGTACAGCGTTTTTATCAAAACTGTCATTATTCTAGGCAACTCAGCTTGGCTGCAAAACTGCTTAGCTTCATAACGAAACAATGGCAGTATCCTCTTTTCTTTCGCCGCTTTTACNCATTAATTCCGTGTAGTGCGCTTTTACAACTCTCTTTCTTCTCAGGCTGTGCCCAGCAAAAAAGCTAAAAAGTAAAATATTTCATGTCAACGCTCTACTTTATCAGCGTACAGCGTTTTTATCAAAACTGTCATTATTCTTGGCAACTCAGCTTGGCTGCAAAACTGCTTAGCTTCATAACGAAACAATGGCAGTATCCTCTTTTCTTTCGCCGCTTTTACAGTAAATATTTGGCCACGCTTGATTAAAGTTGTTGGGGAACCTTTTTTCAGATTTTTTTTTTTTTTTGTATGGCCATTCTGCTTAAAATTATTGCTTTATTGATTTTCGTATTATTTGTTCTTCACTCATTCTCAGCTGCTTTTTTTACACTTCTTTTACAATATTTATGCCAAACCATTGGACGCGGGTGCTGCTGCAACAGTCAGTCATTCTACATAATTGGCTTAAGTATATGAACACACTTGCGTATTTTCTACTTAAAAATGATATCATTTTGGCACAGATTAGCTGATTTGCCGATTTTGGTATGCCGTTGCTCGCTTTGTGGCTGCTTCCTTTTCCGTTCAATGCCTCTGATGGCCCAATTTTGATAAAAATGCAATTTAATGGCAGAAACTTGGAAGTCAATAGTTTTATTTTTCGAGAACATACAGCAATTGCGTGTGTAGAGTTGGATGGAAAGGTTAAAAAATTTATATTCCCAAAGACATTTAGGCCATTTACAATTGAACATTACAAGTTTCTTAGAAATTCTGATATGGCTGAGTCTTTTCACATAAAGTCGAAATTTATATATTTTATTCGAGAAGAGCTCACAAAGTTGGCAACTATCTTGAAAGCTGTTTACTTTCTTTCGTAAGACTAAATGAAAGATCTGCTAACGATGAGGGCTGTTCGCCTTTTAGCAATAAGGTTTTACAAATTGAATTAAAATAAAAAACAAACACATAAATTTGTCTCCTTAAAACAATAAAAAGTAATAAATAAATGTAAATTAAATTAAAAAAAGAAAAAAAATGAAATGAAAATAAAACAAAAATAAATAACGAAAGTTTAAATTAAAGGTTATTAAAATAAATTTTTTTTCTTAAAACAATAAAATCTCAAAATTAAATTCGGAAAAATAAATAAATCAAAAAAAAAGAAAGTAGTTCTTAAAAGTTAAATAAAATCAACAACGATATATTTATTTTCAAAACAAAATCTAAAAATCAAATGAAATTTACATTGAAAAAAGTGCAAAAAAAATAACTAAAATCATAAAAAATTAATGAAAAATTTAATTTTCTTTTTAAAGCAGTAAAATATAAAAATTAAAAGAAAATAAAAAAACATTTAAAAAAAATATAAAAAGACAGTTTCTAAGTATTAAAAAATTATTTATCTTTTTCAAACAATAATATCTAAAAATTAAACTGAAAAAGAAAAAATTTAACTCAAAAAAGAAAAAAAAATATAAAAAGTTCCTAAAAATTAAATTAAAAAAATATGTTTTTTGTAACAATAAAATTAACACTAAAAGAAAATTAAATTAAGTAAAAAGTAACTTAAAAAGTTTGCAAAATAATATTCTAAAAATTAAGTGAAATTAAAAAATATTATTTTTCTTTTTAAAACAATGAAAACTATAAATTAAAAGAAAATGAAATGGAAAAAAATATTAAGTTAAAAAAGGAAAAAAATCGCTACTCGAGGACTCGAACTCGGGTTCTCGAATGGCCCGCCTGTGCTTTGATCACTCGGCCATTGCGACTGTTGGAGCGGCACGAAATATCTTGCCATCAGTCTTTCATTTGTCTTACGAAATTCTTTTTACTATCTTAGCCAGAATTTCCCGGTTAAACTATAAAATAATATATTTATGCTACAGAAGGTCATAAGGTTAATCGTTACTTAAAGGTGAAATAGTGCCAAGTCCATTTTTTGAAATCATTCAGGAGAGACGGAAAAACGATGTAGTTTGGCATTATCTGAATTCTGCATCAAAAACTAATTTTGAAAAAAGTGGACTTGGCACCTTTTCACTTTTAGGTAACGATATATTTTACACTCGCCACTTGTTAAGGTTTTCTTATATTTCGGTTTTTCCTGACTTTTCGGGATTCATAGTGCTTTAATTGTTGAGAAACTTTTCGGTTTTTTTGTTTTTGAGAGTATTTCGGGAAAATTCAGAATACTTTTTGTACTAGTTTTCGGGATTTTAGGTTTTTGGAGACTTGGAAAATTTTTTCGGGACCATTCGGTGATTTTTAAAGATTCATCGTATTTTAATTTTTGAAATTTTTTAGGGATTTTCTCAGAAACATTTGAGAATTTTTCGGGACATTTCGAAATACTTTCTATTCTATTTTTTTAGTCTTGTGGAGCCCTTTCTTTTTGGCATTTTATGTTTTAATTTTTTAGATAACGGCATTCGGCGCTTTTTCTAAACTTTTTGGAATACTTCGGGACATTTCGGGATACTTTTAGTTTATTTTTTCGGGATTTTCCGATATTCTGATTGTTTTTGGCTTTGTATTTTTTAGATTTTTCTAGTCTTTTTCAAGATTTTTCGGGACCATTTGGGGATTTTTTTTTCAAAATTCAAGGCGTTTTATTTTTGGAGATTTTTAGAGCTCTACTCGGGAATTTTTGAGAGCTTTTCGGGACATTTAGGGATCTTTTATTTTCTCTTTTCCATGTTTTGCGGGATTCCAAATACTTTTTTAACTTTTTCGGAACCATTCGGGATTTTCTAAACTTTTAGGGATTATTCGTTCATTTTTATTTTATGGGTATTTGGACGCTTTTTCAAGATTTTTCGGGACCATTAAATGGCTTTTCGTGACTTTTCGTGATTCTTCGTTTTTAACTCAATTATAATTTTTTCGTGTTCTTTCGAAAAATTTCGGTATTTTTTGAGACATTTCGAGATACTCTCTGTTCTATTTTTTTGGATTTTTAAGAATTTTTCAAAAGACTTTGCGACTTTTTTTAGGTATGTTCGCATACTTTTGACATTTTATGGGACTTTTCGAGAAATTTTTTTGATATTTTTCGATATTAACCGACATTTTTTTGGGACTTTCCTGATTATTCCGATAGCTCTCGGCATTTTTAGGAAACTTTCAAGTCTAAAAGTACATTTAAATCATAGCTTTGCCTTTTATGAATGTCACACTAATAAAAAGCAAACAATAAGCGATTTTTCTTGTCCAAAAATAATTTATGTATATTGTTCATTTTTTATTACAAAATGCATACCCGGTATAATGTCTGGTGTAAATAATAAAAACTTCTCAAATTTATTTAATTGGATTTCTTATACATACATATACATATTTGTATATATGCGTATGCATGTAAACACATTCCTCAGGGCAAACACGTGTCATAACAAAAAGCATATGGACCAAGGTAATGCTGTCTTCTCCAACAGACATACAAAAAAAATGCCAGAAAATTTTACGAGGGCAACTTAACTTACTCGCAGCAGTCCCCTTACTGTGGCAGACCACTTATGCGCACTGATTACGCCTTCCGCCGGCAGCAGTAAGACGCCAACGCACATCAAATCAGCTTTATTTTCAGACGAATTTCGAATGTGTAAATAAGTTTTATTTTTAAATAAAATATTGAATTCAGCAGACAGACGGCGCTAAACACAAACACACAAATTCAGCGCGTGGAAATAAAACAAAACAGCAACGAATTTGAGATGAGCTTAAGTTTGAAATGTTAAGGCAGCATTAAACAAAAAATATTAGGCTAAAAAAAAATTTTAAAAAATATAAAATAATAAACGAAATCCTCTGAAAACAAGTTCAATTTCCGGAACCAAATTTTTGCCGCGCATTCGCCTGCATTTGCAAAGCAGCAGACTGCAAGCGCTGTGGCTAAATTTAGATGTGCGCACTTAAGAAAATATTGAGCTAAAACAAAAAATGTTACGAACGGCGTGAAATGGGAGGTCATTGGGTGGCAAAGAGCAAAGTAAGGTAAAAAGGTACGTAGTAAATATGTAAATATGTAAATATGTAAAGAAATGAAATTACACACGTGAATCTGAAAGAAAAAGTGGGCAAATAGTGTGATGAAAACGTACGCGTATCAGTTGTGTCAGGCACCTTTAAATCACTACTGGAGGCGTACAAAATCATCCATGCGCGCCTACTGCTTTTACATTTTCTGGATTACTCCGCTCTTGGTGCTGCGCCTGCTGCTATGTAGTCTACTGTTTCTGTTTCTGTTGATAAGCATAACGAATTTGGCTGCGTGCGTGCATATATACAATGCAACGCCTGCTTGCTACTTTACTGCCTCAATTTAAGACTGGCGCTGATTAGTCAGCAGCTGCCGAATTGCAGCGGGCCATACACTCTTCTGCCTGCAGCTCAGGGGCTGCACTGTGGTTGTTGCGCTCGATGTGTGGATTTAATTTTTTTTCTTGCTCTGCTCTCACCGTGGACAATGTTTTTTTTTCTTTACTCATTGCTCTTATTTTTGATTATTTTTTTTTTTTATGTGGAAAACATGAAATGTTTGTGGCTACACAGCATTTTAAAACTCGTGCATGTTAAATCTGGTCAATTCTGGATTTTTCACGGATTTAATGTACATGTTTTGATATTATTTTTTTCTGGTGAGTTGCATGAAGTGGTTGATTGAGATTCTAATTTATGAAGTTGTAGGAAAATTATCAAAAATAAATAAACAAAGAAAAAAAAGGTTAAAGGGTTCAAAGGAAATTTTCTTGGAAATTTTAATGTATTACTTTACAAGAAAGAAAATGCTGGAGTCAGAATATTCCCTACTTTGATAGATGTATGTACAAATGAAGCTGAATCAATATTGCATCAAACGTTTCTGTGTAAGTGTCCGTATATACAGGAAGACGTTACAAGCTTTTAAATTACTGTGGCTACTTGAAAGTGTTCATACAGCAAGCTTGTTTAGAAGAGTTTTGGAGCTGTAAGCAAAGCATTTCTTAATTTTGAATATTCTATTTGACGATCCAGCTTAAGTATTACCTTCCTATTTCTGATCGTGGAAAGCAGAAACCAAAAATTTACCAAAATTCCATCACATCTAATGGTTGGACCCATATTTTTTGCTAGTTGTAGACTACCAAGGCAATTCTGGCAACTGTCATTCAACTCACCACAGTCTTTCGAAAGACAAAAGCCTTTTGCAAGACAATTGTCAATTCTGGCAACTATCTTGAAAGCTCCTTACTGCCTTTTGTAAGACTGACTGAAAGATCTATGTAGATCTGCTAACAAGGAATGCTTACAGGCCTATTCTGCGTTGGCAACAAAAATTTTGTTACAGGTTAGTAAAGTTACTGTCAATTTTTAAACCCTTTTCGTATTCTCCACACTCTTGTGACCGGTAAATTTTGTTACCATCTCATGACCAGGTTACAAAATATTGCCCCGTGAAATATGCAACACCAGAATTTACACAAAACTCCATAGCTGAATTGCTGAATAAGTTAAAACGTTACCAAGGTAAATATAATTGCGGTTACACGAAGTGGTGACAATTGTTGGTAACAAAATTAGCTTGTTACAAAATGTTCGGTTGCAAGCAGAATAGGCCTGTTAGTGTTATGCTGTTCGCTCTTTAGCTATACGTTTTTTAAAATTAAATTAAATTTAAAAAATATATTAATATATTTATTCTTATACAATAAAAATTATTTAAGATTAAAAACTATATAAAAATATAATTCTTCTTAATACAGTAATAACTAATAAAAAATTAATTAAAAAAAAAAAAAATTTAAATGAAAATAAAGCAAAAAAAATATTCTTAACTTTAAAGGAAATAATTTTTTTTTTCTTTTTAAAACAATAAAATCTTAAAATCGTGTTGTCAAATATAAAAAATTTAATCAAAAAAGAAAGTAGTACTTAAAATTCAGTAAAATTAAAAAAGGTATTTTTTCAACAAAATTTTAAATTTAAAAGAAAACTAAATTTAAAAACACAATAAAATTAAAACAAATAAAATAAGTAAATAAATTTAATTTAACCAATAAAAACAAATTAAATGAAAAAAGAAGAAATAAAAAATATAGTTCTAAAAATTAAATGTAGCGATAATTAAATAATATATATAACAAGTCCCTAAAAATTTAATGAAATTAAACAAATATGTTTTTTTTTATAAAAACAATAATATACAAAAATCACCGGAAAATGATATTAACAAAAGAAAAACAAGTTAAATTAAAGAAAGATAAAATAAGTATTTATATTACTAAAAATTTAATGAAATTAAAAAAAAATCTTATTTAAACAATAAAATTTAACAATTGAAAGAAAATTAGCTAAAAACAAAAAATAAAATAAGTTGCTAAGAATTAAACGAAGTATTTATGTAAACAATAAAATATTGGTATTGAAAGAAAATAAATTAAAAAAGATAAATTAAGAAAGAAAAAAGTTCCGCTGCCCGAGGACTGTGCTGTGCTCACTTGGCCATTACGACTGTTGGAGCGACGCGAGCTAAATGATAAACAAGTGCTTTCCCTTAAAATAGCTTTTCAAAATGAGTGATGAATGAGAGGGCTTTTTTTCTACGACTTTGCTTCGAACTACCTTGCCATCTGTCTTTCATTTGTCTTTCGAAAGACTTTTTGCTATCTTATACATAATAACCCTGTATTTATCGAGCCAATTGTTCTAATTTTTGTATATTTAGGTTTTTCTAATAAAAGAGAAAAACTAAATATATAGAAATTGGATAAAATTTAATATTTCCGCCCACAAAGGTCAGTTAGAAATCCATTAGAAAGTTTTGAAGACAATGGCCCATAGTCATGTAAGTTAAAACTCATTACTTTTAAAATAAGGTTTTAAGTTAACAATAGATTTTTAAGTTTTGATAATCATAGACATCTAAAAAACAGCTTTTTGTTAAGAAGAGAGCAAACAGAATATGAAGAGAAAAAATTTACGCGGCAATATAAAGAAATATTGGTACTTTAATTAGTTCACCCTGTGTCCGGATTGTGTATTTAGCAAAGCCGGGAAGTGGTGGGATCGAATCCCACTGCCACTGAATTTTTTTTTTTTACATTTTTTTCTTTGTTCTTTTAAATATTATTTGAATTTTTTTTATGCAATTATAGTTGTTAGGACCTTTTCATTAAAATTGAAACTCAAAAAAATTTGATTACTCGCAAATAATTATGTGAAATACCACAAACAAATTTATATAATAAAATAAAACAAAATAATGTTTATATAAAAAAAAAAATAATAAATTAAAAAAATATTGTTTGGAATCGCCCGGAGCGGGGATCGAACCTGGGTGCTATTGCGTTTACTACTTCAAGGGCAAAACAAAACTTAGAACCTTATTTTACCATCTTAAAATCGCGATGTTCTCATTTTAAAGTTAAAATTCGGTTTTTGCCATAAAATGCATTTTAAGTTGACTATGAAAGAGTTAATATGGTTATTACAATAAAACACAATTTTAATCGTTAAACCTTTTTCTAACTTCTCCATGACTACGGACCAATAAGTTTTTTGTTATTTTCTGAAACTTTCGGACTACGTGGTATTGCAGTACGCAAGTTGTTTTTTATTCACAGTCACCATCGTCTATTTTCCACCAACCACTGTGCGCTGGTGCGGAAACAAAAGATACTCATTAATTCAAAATGTATTTTTCGACAATCCTATTGAAGCACATCTATCAAATATTTTATTGAAAGGCAGTTTTGTAATAGCATAGCAGCCGATTACATCCAAAAAGCTCCTCTCCTCTGCAGTTTCACTTTGCTTCCCCTTGTTTCGCTCCAAGCCACTCGCATTTCTGTGTGTACGTACCCTGAAGACATAAAAATGTTTCAAGATTTTTTAGAGTAAACTACCTTAGTGACTCATTTCCGAAATTACTTAAAGGTACTTTACTTTTTTACACAACTTGAGCTGTTAGTAAATCACCTACAGCTTGTTCTTAAATAACATTTGTAGTAAATAAATATGTCTCGCAGTCAGATGATAACATCTTATTCTTATCATGTGTCACACATACTTGTATTATTAGCCACTTATTTACGTAGTTAAATACAATAAAATTATCCAATCCTGATATAACCGTATGCAATTACCGAATCATTTTGCAAAGTTCAGCCGTATGTTCTTGGTAAATATTTAAATTTGGTTCATAACAAAGATAATAACTATTAATTTGTTACGGGTGTTAAGTGTTGCATAATTATTAATTTTTTCTTTTTTTTTCTTTTAATAAGTAAGATGGAAATGAAAAGTAACACCACTATCTTATTACATCAAACGAGCAATTCTTGTATATACATTAGGGTGGTCCAAAAAAAATGTGAAAAACTAAAGTCTAGGATTGTTCTATACCGAAAAAATATACCCTTATTTTTTTTATTTTGAAATCAAAAAATATTTAGAGGTCGCTCAAAGCGCTCAAGTTTTTCCATGTATTTTATACATATGTATTACTTTTCGTAGAAATGGTATAGAATAGTTAAAAATCCATATTTTTCTACTCAATTTATCTGCAGGAGATTCCCAGTAATAATACCCAATTGTTTATTTAACCATTTTTTCATTGCAACTATAATTTAAAGGGCCGCCAAAAATATGCAAAAAAAACCCGAAAAATGCAATAGGATGACCAATAAAAAACCGTTAGTATTAAAAAATAGTTAAATAGACAATTGGGTATTATTACTGAATGTCTCCTGAAGATAACCAGAGCTTTCCGATCGATATATATTGACTTTCAAGAATTCTATACCATTTCTACGAAAAAATTTATTTTTCCCAAATAAAAATACCTGGAAAATTTTGAGCGCTTTGAGCGACCTCGAAATATTTTTTGATTTAAAAATAAAAAAATATAGGTATACTTTTTATCGATACAGAACCATCCTAGGGGGTGAGAGCATTACAAGTCCGAGTTTACTGTTTTTGGACCACCCTAATATGCATACGTACATATATATATGTATATGCATAGCGTTCCCGGAAATGGCTCTAACGATTTTAATGAAATTTGGTACACAGACAATATTTTGGATTTTAAGGTTATCTGAATAGGCACAATCTCCGAGAAGACTCATATAAGGTTTGCCACCTATTCGAAATTTGTTACAAATTAATTAAAATATCATAATATATGGGTATCAAATGGAAGCTATTTTAAAGATCCCTAATTCAGGAATATTTTTAATAGGGTTTCCACCTATTCTGAATCGCATAATCATTTAATTTTTTTTTTTAGAAAAACAGGTGAAATATTACTATTCGTGGGTACCAAGAGAAGGTTCTTAAATAATGCTTTCCCTATATACCTTAGGATAATAGTGTAAAGTTGCCACTTACATAATTTCGAATCCAGACACTTTATCTAAAATACCGCAATATGGATATCAAATTAAAGGTATTGTTAATAACTTTGGTCGGAAAATGTTTTCCACCCTGTATAGTCAGCTGATAGATCAATTTTGAATGTCTTGTAAGAAATCCTCTCAAGAGTTTTACGTCCACTACGACACTTCATCACCAGTTTTGATGCTACCCGATGTAGACGATAACGGTTGGCTCACGGAAAATCTGGAAATGAATGCTATCAATTGGAGTTGATGAATATATTAAAAATAGTTCAATGATTTGCTGTACTTGATCGCTTCGTTATTTGGACGCAGATAGACTCCGCAACTCTACGTGACGAAAGGCTCATAAGTTATGTTTTGTAATAATTCAGCCGTTAATCTCTGCCTCTATTGGCCACGGTATCATCAAATCAAAAAAAGGAAAAGCTTCGGATAACATTTCAAGGCAGTCTGCGCTGCTAGTTCCTTCGGATTAATTCTACACTCTTGTTTCACACAGCGCTAGCTCATGGCAGCTCTCGAGGGACGTCGGCAAACGGGCTTGGACTGCCGTTAGTTTATCACTTCTCCACAACCAGAGAGGACGCGATAAAAATTATAGAGGTCACTTCCTCCGGATAGACTGTACTGGCTGGAAACAAAAAGCTACTCCATAGCCTTTATTGAGGTCCTATGTGTAGTTGAATAGGGAAATATCAATACAATCACGAGCACAAGTATGAGAAATCAATCGTAATTTCTTCAACGTAAACAATATAAGAGACTGCATTTAAAGGTGTGTTTATTATATTATTAAAAAACAAAAAGTGGTGTGTGCTTTTAACCAGACCAACCTCCGCCCAAGGACCTCGATCCGCTGAATTTCGAGTAAATTGCGAGAAAAAGGCAAACAATTCACAATTTACCCTAAATTTTGGTGGGGGAAGAGGGAACCGGATAGCAAATTCGGATTCAGTGGGTAGAAATACATCTCGGTAGGTGGGTCTGGTTAAATGCACAGACCACTTTTTTTGTGTGCCGGTGTTATCTTATCAAACAAGAGCAAATCATCCCATTTACCAACCTAAACTCAAAGGTAAAGAACTGGATCAATCAGGCAGAAAGCTGTGACTTTGGAGTGACTCTTGAGCGCAGATTTAACCGAGAAAGAAACGCCTCCGTGGTATTTTATGCAGCAATAGATGAGGACTGAAGCCGAGGGTTATAAATTAATGGACACGTCTATAATCTGACCGATTACAGGCTTCATTCTAAAGAGACTTACAATTGATATAAAAGCCCTGACTATCGATTATATTATACTAATTATCTGGAGCATCCACAAACGCCACGCGAAATTTGCAAGCCTCGTTGGATTCCAAATTCAGCCCAGTACTCAGTGGGAGTAACTGTTTTGACAAATAGCCCAAAGGTACAGCGATCTTGATTGAAAAACTCAATTTGAAGCTATCTTTTCGCCAGCCGGACTGTTATACGTTTTGCCGACGGCGGAAACGTTTTTTGGAACGAAGGCATTAAAGCACATAAAATAGTATACCCTTGCTGGAAGAAAATTTTAAACGCCTTTTGCACCTTAGAGAGAGGGGGCGAGAAGTGAATAGGCTTATCCTAGTTTTGTTGCACCACTTGCGGGTAGTGAGCTACCACAACGTCCCAAGAAAAAACCCCTCGCTGGAACTCAATTAAACATTTTTTCTGATAACGAAGGTAATTACGGAAGAAGTTGGCCGCAATTCCTGATTTAATGGAAATAGCCCTAGCCTAGTTCACAGTTTATAGGGACAGTGAAATAAAGAGCAGAATTACCGAAATAATCAGACAAATATGGAATACTGACGACTTACATTAGCCCAGAGCCTTGGTAGGATTGAGCAAAGATATGCACACAAGCTCACGATTGTCTCCCGAGGGCTTGGCTCGTGGGTCGGCATGCCAAATTCATTAGCATAACTTTTAATAACATCGGCCTTAGTTGAAAGGAATCCACACTCCAAAGAGACAGTTGGCCACATCCTCTGTGACGATGCTATGAATATTTCATAGTGAAGTCGCTTTTCTTCAGTAATACCAACGAGTGCCGCCATGATTGCGCTATGAACCAGGATGGCTCTCTAACCAACGTACTATAAATGGCGGAGCCAGAAGCACAAGAGCTCCCTGGCTAAAGAAAGTTCGAATAGCTTGGCTTTGAGTTTATTTAGGAAATAAATACAATCTCGAAGCTCTAATATTTTTTGCTTATCAAAGAAAAGTCACTTACGTTTGAAAAAAAAACCAAATTACCGAAATATAATTTTCTCACGCATTTGCATACCTGGTAACCCTATACACCTGCTAGCAGTGCTTAATCATTTGCAGACCACATATTTGCATATTCTCACCGTCAGCCAGTAATGCCATAAAGTACAAAATCCCCATACAAACGAAAAATTCCCCCGGAGCAGTAAATAAATGTTTACTCAGTGACTTACTTAACAACAGAGAATAAGAAGTAGCTCTAGTAGAAAACACGCTCTGCAATAGCACAAAGTAATTCAAAAAAACTGGCGCTCACGCTCACCAAATAGGTAACCATGGCGAATAGTTTATAACGTATAAGGTACAAGCAGACGAAACCCCCTCTTAAAAGTAAATAAATATATAATACCTGTAGATACAGTGACGCTCACCTAAATAACACACTTTTATTTTTTACAATATTCACACTATTTTAGGTGATACATACATTTTGTTTTGTTAATTTTTTATAAAAATATAGTAGATTCCATAACATAAACCATATAAGTCAAAGTTTAAAACTTTTTGTACAGTTCAGGGAAATGTAAATAAAAAAATTGTCAGCCTAATTTTCAACTTTTTGGGTATGCAGTTTTGTAGCTCATTCATTTTTAGTACAATAATGTTCAGGTTTGAAATTTCTGAAAAATCCGGTTTTTTGAAAATTTTTTTTTGTCGAGTGTGTTGCGCATTTTCTCAAATATAACGCGTAAACAAAATCTAGTTTTATATGGAAGCAAATGCGCAATACTCTCGACAAAAAAAATTCTTAAAAATCAAAGGGACTTTTCGGAATTTTCAAAATTGATGGAGTTACAAAACTGCATACCAAATAAGTTTCTAAAGAATATGAAAAAATGAAAATTGTTATGAAATTTTTTTGAAAATTTTAAACCTTGACTTATATAGCTTATGTTATAGAATCTACTACATAAAAAAAAAAAATCCACCAAAAAAATTTATCATGTAAAATATTGTGAATATTGCAAAAAAATAAAAGTGTGCTATTTAGGTGAGCGTCACTGTATGTAGATGTATAGGACAAATANATGCTATCAATTGGAGTTGATGAATATATTAAAAATAGTTCAATGATTTGCTGTACTTGATCGCTTCGTTATTTGGACGCAGATAGACTCCGCAACTCTACGTGACGAAAGGCTCATAAGTTATGTTTTGTAATAATTCAGCCGTTAATCTCTGCCTCTATTGGCCACGGTATCATCAAATCAAAAAAAGGAAAAGCTTCGGATAACATTTCAAGGCAGTCTGCGCTGCTAGTTCCTTCGGATTAATTCTACACTCTTGTTTCACACAGCGCTAGCTCATGGCAGCTCTCGAGGGACGTCGGCAAACGGGCTTGGACTGCCGTTAGTTTATCACTTCTCCACAACCAGAGAGGACGCGATAAAAATTATAGAGGTCACTTCCTCCGGATAGACTGTACTGGCTGGAAACAAAAAGCTACTCCATAGCCTTTATTGAGGTCCTATGTGTAGTTGAATAGGGAAATATCAATACAATCACGAGCACAAGTATGAGAAATCAATCGTAATTTCTTCAACGTAAACAATATAAGAGACTGCATTTAAAGGTGTGTTTATTATATTATTAAAAAACAAAAAGTGGTGTGTGCTTTTAACCAGACCAACCTCCGCCCAAGGACCTCGATCCGCTGAATTTCGAGTAAATTGCGAGAAAAAGGCAAACAATTCACAATTTACCCTAAATTTTGGTGGGGGAAGAGGGAACCGGATAGCAAATTCGGATTCAGTGGGTAGAAATACATCTCGGTAGGTGGGTCTGGTTAAATGCACAGACCACTTTTTTTGTGTGCCGGTGTTATCTTATCAAACAAGAGCAAATCATCCCATTTACCAACCTAAACTCAAAGGTAAAGAACTGGATCAATCAGGCAGAAAGCTGTGACTTTGGAGTGACTCTTGAGCGCAGATTTAACCGAGAAAGAAACGCCTCCGTGGTATTTTATGCAGCAATAGATGAGGACTGAGGCCGAGGGTTATAAATTAATGGACACGTCTATAATCTGACCGATTACAGGCTTCATTCTAAAAAGACTTACAATTGATATAAAAGCCCTGACTATCGATTATATTATACTAATTATCTGGAGCATCCACAAACGCCACGCGAAATTTGCTAGCCTCGTTGGATTCCAAATTCAGCCCAGTACTCAGTGGGAGTAACTGTTTTGACAAATAGCCCAAAGGTACAGCGATCTTGATTGAAAAACTCAATTTGAAGCTATCTTTTCGCCAGCCGGACTGTTATACGTTTTGCCGACGGCGGAAACGTTTTTTGGAACGAAGGCATTAAAGCACATAAAATAGTATACCCTTGCTGGAAGAAAATTTTAAACGCCTTTTGCACCTTAGAGAGAGGGGGCGAGAAGTAAATAGGCTTATCCTAGTTTTGTTGCACCACTTGCGGGTAGTGAGCTACCACAACGTCCCAAGAAAAAACCCCTCGCTGGAACGCAATTAAACATTTTTTCTGATAACGAAGGTAATTACGGAAGAAGTTGGCCGCAATTCCTGATTTAATGGAAATAGCCCTAGCCTAGTTCACAGTTTATAGGGACATACGGATAAACTAGCGAGGTGGGTCTCGGCACTAAACGTGTTTTGGATACTTTGCTCAGTGAAATAAAGAGCAGAATTACCGAAATAATCAGACAAATATGGAATGCTGACGACTTACATTAGCCCAGAGCTTTGGTAGGATTGAGCAAAGATATGCACACAAGCTCACGATTGTCTCCCGAGGGCTTGGCTCATTAGCATAACTTTTAATAACATCGGCCTTAGTTGAAAGGAATCCACACTCCAAGGAGACAGTTGGCCACATCCTAGCAAACGTGAGGCTGAATTGGCTGAAAACACTGTGCCTACCATTCTGATGAATATTTCATAATTAAGTTGCTTTTCTTCAGTAATCTTTCAGTAATACCAACGAGTGCCGGCATGTTTGCGCTATGAATCAGGATGGCTCTCTAACCAACGTACTATAAATGGCGGAGCCAGAAGCACAAGAGCTCCCTGGCTAAAGAAAGTTCGAATAGCTTAGCTTTGAGTTTATTTAGGAAATAAATACAATCTCGAAGCTCTAATATTTTTTGCTTATCAAAGAAAAGTCACTTACGTTTGAAAAAAAAACCAAATTACCGAAATATAATTTTCTCACGCATTTGCATACCTGGTAACCCTATACACCTGCTAGCAGTGCTTAATCATTTGCAGACCACATATTTGCATATTCTCACCGTCAGCCAGTAATGCCATAAAGTACAAAATCCCCATACAAACGAAAAATTCCCCCGGAGCAGTAAATAAATGTTTACTCAGTGACTTACTTAACAACAGAGAATAAGAAGTAGCTCTAGTAGAAAACACGCTCTGCAATAGCACAAAGTAATTCAAAAAAACTGGCGCTCACGCTCACCAAATAGGTAACCATGGCGAATAGTTTATAACGTATAAGGTACAAGTAAAGTAAAAGTAAATAAATATATAATACCTGTAGATACAGTGACGCTCACCTAAATAACACACTTTTATTTTTTACAATATTCACACTATTTTAGGTGATACATACATTTTGTTTTGTTAATTTTTTATAAAAATATAGTAGATTCCATAATATAAACCATATAAGTCAAAGTTTAAAACTTTTTGTACAGTTCAGGGAAATGTAAATAAAAAAATTGTCAGCCTAATTTTCAACTTTTTGGGTATGCAGTTTTGTAGCTCATTCATTTTTAGTACAATAATGTTCAGGTTTGAAATTTCTGAAAAATCCGGTTGTTTTTTGAAAATTTTTTTTTTGTCGAGTGTGTTGCGCATTTTCTCAAATATAACGCGTAAACAAAATCTAGTTTTATATGGAAGCAAATGCGCAATACTCTCGACAAAAAAAATTCTTGAAAATCAAAGCGACTTTTTCGAATTTTCAAAATTGATTGAGTTACAAAACTGCATACCAAATAAGTTTCTCAAGAATATGAAAAAAATTTAAAATTGTTATGAAATTTTTTTGAAAATTTTAAACCTTGACTTATATAGCTTATGTTATAGAATCTACTACATAAAAAAAATCCACCAAAAAAATTTATCATGTAAAATATTGTGAATATTGTAAAAAAATAAAAGTGTGCTATTTAGGTGAGCGTCACTGTATGTAGATGTATAGGACAAATGCGAAGACGCTGAGCGAGGAAAATTTACCTGAGTACAAGTTGTTGAGCAGCTGAGCGCTAACTGAGCTAACTGCAACTGACGGATACGGCACACAGGTGAGATTTCTGGTTGGCATACTTGTACGAGTATGTACATATGTGTGTGTGAGTGTGTGTATCTGTGTAAATTGTGCATTGCATGCTGCTCGAAAAGATATACGCGTGCTGCAGCCACAAAGGTATAGACAACAACAACAACAACCAGACACAATCAGAAAATAGCACTCGAGCCAGCTGGTAAGACAATGTATGTATGCATTGAAATGCGCTTGCATTACATATACATACGTTCACATACACGCGCATGTATTGTTTCTCGGGTTTCAACTTAGCTTTGTGCGAGACATTTCAGTTCTTCGACGACTGTTGGCCGAGTTGGTAAGACGATACGGAAGAAAAGCAACGGTGAAGAGAATGAAAAGTCAAGCATTTAGTTGCCTAAAAACGCTATGTGTGGATGGAGTGTGTGTCCACAGAAGTACATAGAATGAATTGAAACTGAAGACCAGTTGGCAAAAAAAAACCAATTTGTTTTTTTTTTGTGAAATTCTAAATTTACAAATGGAATGCTGTGCGCAAAAAATGTGAAGAAAAAATTAAGTTTATGGAAATATGTATGTACTCGTAACTGTGCGAAAGAAAATTTGTGAAATTCTACAAGTCTATATAAATTAGACGAGCAGAAGAGGACGATTGTTGAATAAATAAATAAAAAATAAATAAATTATTTCAGTCTCCCAAACGCTAGAGGCACACAATTTGTTGTGAATATGAATAACATTTTGAAAAAATTTCAAATATTTCTGTTTATTTTAATTAATGCAAACGATGAGAAACAACTGCTAAGCAGCAGCGAGTAAGAAAAACGAAAAAAAATCAACTGCTTAAATTTGTGACTGCCAAACAAATGCTATTGCAACAACAAATTCATACAACGAAAAATAATAAAAAGTAGCCAATAACAAAACGCATTCAAAAACGAGTTTCCTTTTGATACAAGACTTAAATGTCCGACTGTGTTTTTGACGCGCCCGCCGCCGCCGCGCACTACGCCGCCCCTTGATTGTATGTATAGTAAGACAATAACAATAAAAAGTGCAACACATAAAACAACAACATCAACAAACTCAAACCACTTTTTTGCGTGCGCAATTCGCCTGCTGCATTTCCTACTTTTTTAACTCCATCTGTCGTCGTTGAAGAAGTGCCTTAGTAGTTTGGCATTGGTGTTGGTTGCTGCTGCTACTTCTTCTTCTTCTTCTTCGCGCCCAGCATTGCAGCTGCAATCCGCCGCAACTCTCAGCACGTTTTTGTCTTTGTTTCGCGTGTATTTGGTTTATTATTGGCTATAAAAATCGTTAAAATACACACATATATTAGCGAACTGCGCGACTGTAACAGCAACAACAACAACAACAACAAATGCAACAGCAACAAACCATAAAAAGTGGTAACAAAACCAGCATTGGCAAACTTGGCAAACCAACGACGAAAAACTACAAAAAAAGGACAACACAAAAAACAGAATTACGACTGCAACAAAAAAGCGCAATTGGCGGCATTTAAAGTGCGAAAAAAAAGTACGTGGAAAAGCCGTTACGTGAAAAATTCTAGAAATTCAGCAAAGGAAAAAACGTAGCAGGAAAAACAACAACGAAGGCAAATTGAATAACAAAGTTTCGGACGCATAGTTGCAGGAAAAAGTGTGAGAGACAGTGGGCGAAATTGTGTGTTTAATGGCCTTTTTTTTTTTTAGTGAAACTGCTTTAAGTTGTATGGTATTGAATAAAACATGATCGGTGACACAATTTTGTGTAGAATTCGTTTGTGAGCAAAGAAAAGGTTTTGCAGATTTTTATCGTCAACTCGCTAATAGCAAGGAGTTAGGCTGCAACGTTTTTAAAAAGGTAAGTTTGGGTTGGATTGCATTTTTTATTGCTATGGTCATAGGACAATATTTGTGAATTACGAATGAATGTGTGTTTGAATTGTGGGTTGAAATATTAAAAAGTTTAATAATGGAGCCAAGCGACGGATCTGAAATAGAAATGCCTATTTTCAAATCGATTTTTTTCGATTCGATTTTTTGTAGCTTTTTAGCTCCGATTCGATCCTTGAATCGATGTAAAAAAAATTGGGAATCGACATTCGATTTGTCCACATTCGATGCATTTTAATGAAATCTATAAAATTAAAAAAAAATTGTGAATTTGAGGCTAGTACAAAAAATTAACAAAGACCAAAGAATTTAGTGACCTGCCTCTCTCTCTATTTCCGCACTTCAGGAAAGCTTCTTGAAAATAAATCTATATAAATAAATGTGAGTAGTCCATTGAATTTAAAGATGCTAGGACTTAACTTTGATTTTTTGCGATTTTTTATGCACATTTTCTTCCATAAACAAAAAAAAATATGTTCCAAATTACAATTTACTCCCAAATTTTTTTCTTAAGAGTAAAATATAAAATAAGGGAACACAAAAATGAAAAAATTAAAAATCTCACATTCATGTTATTTCAAAAGTAATTACGGATTGTCAGCTACCTGATAGCATTTAGCATATAGCAATAAGTACATGTTTTAAAAATTACTTACAATAAATTTTCGTGATTTCAGTGTTGGTCAGCCCGCAATATTTTTTTCTTTAAAAAAATTAAGTAAAAAACGTTATTTAACAAAATACATATATGAATCGATTTGGGAGATCGATTTATGTTTTGACAACTTCTTCTTGCATTGATTATTTATTTTCAATTCGATTCGAATCGATTAAAATTTTATTGTGTTTCGATCTGTCATCTCTAGTCTAAAATGATTTCTTGCATACAAATCACTTACTTATTTCCCTGAGACCNATTTTCAATTCGATTCGAATCGATTAAAATTTTATTGTGTTTCGATCTGTTATCTCTAGTCTAAAATGATTTCTTGCATACAAATCACTTACTTATTTCCCTGAGACTAATTTAAGATTGAGACTTTTTTTAGCTGCTAGCCGGTTATTACTCCTAATATACAGTGGTCGAAAAAATTATAGCTGCACCACATTTTTCCAAGTTTTAACAAATTATTTTTTTTTATATTTCATTTTCTTTTTTTTTTTTATAAAAATATAGTTTCTTCTAAAAAAAAAAAAAACATGAAAATCCAAGTTTCAAACTTTGTGCAATATTAAAAAAAAAAATCAACAAAAATGCAAGTACAATAGAGTACAAGTTTGAAATTGCTAACAATTACCGTTGATTTTTTAGATTTTTTTTTTTTTTTTGGAAGAAGTTACTGATTTCTTCCATATAAAAATTTATTGTGAACATTCCTCCCAACTGGGAAAACATTAACAAATTTGAAAGTCCCGAAACTTATGTTGGTCTGTGGAAACAGTCAGTCAGTCAGGCTGCTGAATTGTGACGAAGCTTATAAAACTTAAAAAATACTTACTTTTTTAAGTTAGCTCCAATCAATGCTTTATGTTCTTATACCATGCACTCAAAATTCGATCAAAATTTAAAGAGACAGAGAAGCTACCACCAAATTCACCGACTCTCGCGCCGTGAATGCCGCAACTACGGGCTAGATACTTGAACAGGTTAAACTTCTAATTATCCAGTTTCGACCCTAACGTATGTCCTACATCTGAATGACAATAACCATCATCTTCAATTCCCACCTTAAAAGCACTCAACAAACATCTCTTCCCCTTTAGTAGGACGCCGTCAAAACAGCTCGTTTTCTAGGCCTACCATTAGTTGAGCTTAACGTACGCGGTGAGTATCTGGCCTATGCGAGGTCAAACCAATTTTTCCTCCTGAGCATTTCCTAAATAGTCCTGAACAGCTGCTACAACTGAAATCTGCTTCTATTTTCTGTAGAACAACACTTTTTTAGAACTCTCTATAATAGATGTAGAATTCTGGGACTTTTAGCTTTTTTACGAAAGGTAGCAGGAAGGTTGGCTTGGGCTAGGGTGGTTTAACTTTGTTGGGTACGCACACAAAGAACCCCGTACTGAACCCATATTACTTAATTGCTTCAAATTCTAGCACATTAGTTTAAGGTCACAGTAGAAGTCATATAATCCCACCAATAACACATTTTCTTTTTATAGAGATGACAAAAGCGAACGGATTTCTCTTATATGCCTAATTTTAAGCTAACAAAAGAAGCGGCTAAAAACTAAAGCGCTTTATAATGCTACAAAAAGAGATAAACAACAAATGAAAGCAGCATTTTATTTATAAATAATATAAGTAAGCAACTGAGCTACGCGACAATTTTTACGTTTTCAGTAATTCTTTTGTTTTTTTTTTTTTATTTGATTCAAAGTGACAGGATCCATAAAATATGCAAAAATTAACATATCCACAAAAGAATATTGGCGAAAATTTACGAACAAGCTATAGGTATTCAATAATATAACTACGTAAAACATACATATTAATATAGGATTGTTTATATGTAAGCATGCATTTACATATCTACATACATACATACACGCAAAATAAAACAAACGCTTAAAGTCTCTATAAATTTACCGGTTTGCATAAATAAAATGATAACTTTCACAGTTGTCCATTCAAATGAATAGCAAGTGATTTTTAAATTGAAATTTAGCAGCTTTTGCGGAGAATATGAAAAGAGCGAGACAGAGTGCAAAATATGCCAATAATCATTTAATACTTTGTACACATACATATATTTTGTTTTTGTTTATTGAATGAGACTTTCACACCAGCCAGCATTAACTTGTTTGTATTTACTTATGCCAATATACATATGTATGTATGTAAGTAATTGTGGGTGTGGGGATGTTGTTTTACTAAAGGATTATATTTCAAAGCAACAGTACAGTTCTCACATATGTACATACATATATATGAATGTATGTTAATTGACTTCTAGAGCAAAATAATTGCGACTTTAAATACCTTCTTTGTTCTGATAATTAGTGCGTAATACAGTTTAGCCAAGATGAATTCAAGCTCCTTAATTAAAGTTAAAAAGATCTTAGTGCACAAATTTATATGTAACACCGCACGGTTTTGCTTTGCAGAAATCCAAATGTACCAATCTCCTAGAAAATCATAATTTCTTGCGTCATAAACTGGCATCTTTCACAGCCTTAATGCGATCTCAGTATGCGTACCTGTGTGAGGCTTTTAAAGTCTTTAATCCTGGTTAAATACTATTCAAAGAAACTTTGGGAATAATGAATGTACATATTTAAAAAATCTGAAAAAATAAAAAAATTAGAAGCTATTCTATCTTGAGTAAGAAGGTAAAGAATTTCGAAAATATATTAAAAATTCCGACCAATTTATTTATATAATTTTTTACTTAACTAAATAATATAAAATAAAACATTTACATAAGTACCACAAAGATTTGTTAATTACGTAATTTTTTTAAGTTTTTACACTGAAATAGAAAAATTTAAAAACTAGTGAAGAAAAAGTTGACAAATACATACATACATATATCCAGCTTAAAAATTAATTGAACTAAATAAGTAAACCAAAGAAAATTCCAAAAACCAAATTGAAATATAAATTTAAGAAAAATTCCAAAAATTTTCATATTTATGTATGTACGTAATTTTAAAACTTTGCAGAATAAAATAAAAATAACATTATAAAAATTAAAAACTGAAATAGGAAAAATTTATTTTTTATTTTTCAAATAAAATGCTGCCTATTTCCATTAGTAGAAAAATATGTTCGGGTAACTTTTTTTAAGTTTCTTCTACATTAAAATTAGAGCAGCTTTTTTAAATTTTTTACGATATTTTTAAAATAAATGTAACAAAATTTTAGACTGTTCTATTTGAGAAAACATTTAAGAGTATCAAAAAAGCCCAAAGAAAATGTTGCACCTACTTAAATAAGCAAACTAAATAAAATCCACGAGCGAAATTTCAAAAATTTTAAAGTGAGGATTCAAAAATATATTTGTATAATATTTAAACTTACTACTTACTACTTATTACATAGAAAAATGTGATCAATCATTGCCTTACAATAATTGGGGAGTGCTAGTAGCAAATACCTTTTTTAAACTTAGTTAAATAATAAAATAAAACAAAAATAATAATTTTTAACAACAAAAGATACATAGGAAAAATTTTATTTTTTTAATTTTTTTCCGCGCATTTTTTTTAATTTTGTTGTGTTTTTAGGGCAATTTGCGAATTTATTTGTGTAAACAACATAAAACAAATTTTACTAATTAAAAAAATCTACGCATTAAAAAAAAGCAACAATACATAATTATCATTTTTTCATTAAAAAAATTAAAAAATTTCACGCAGCTACTGAGTATGTCTGGAATCTGAACTTTTTTAGTTATTTTTTTTTTTTTAATTTAAATAAAATAAGTCTTTTATTTTTTTTATTTTACAAAGCTTTAAACTTGAACAAAATGCGCTTCTCTTGTCTCCAAGACACGTCAGAATAAAACTTCAAATACTAGCACTTTTCGAACTTGAGAGGTCATGTCCCTGAAGAAGAGAATATATTTTATGTTTTACCAATACATATTATTAATCAACAAATAGCGACTAACAGCAACAACAAATGGCAGTTATAGATATTCACATTCACTCACACCTTTGCTTTAGCCTAAGGATTGGAAAATAAATGAAGGGTTAAGCGTCAAATCGAAAACACTTATGAGCAAACAAAAGGGAGCATACTTATATACATACGTAAGTAGGCAGGTACATAAGCACGAACTGACTTAAACTTTCAGTTAAACTTTAAAATAAGAAAGACACAAACAATGGCTACAGACCAGCGGCCTGAAACTAAATTAGTAAATAAACCCTAAGTAAAAAGGTAAAACCAAGCAAAAACCAAGGCGAAAAGGGTACAAAATTTAAAGCAGCCATTGCCATAAGCAAATACGAGTACAACATGCACGCGCTACTACAAATATAAAAAAACGAAGGCAAAAGCTACTAACAACATTGCTGGCAGCAATTTTAAGTCAACTGTTAAAACCAGTTTGCAGCAGTGACAGCAAAAAATAAAAAGTCAGAGAAAAACTACATTAAGTATGTATAGTGAAACTAAAAAAAAAAAAATATAACAAAAAGCTGTAAGAAACAAATAGCAACAAATCAAGAAAGTACCCAAATTAAAGACTGCCAGTTGGAAGTAACAACTAGCAACAAAAACAGCAGCAACAACAACGACAACAGGCAAGTAGCGCCAGCACAGCAAGGGACACGTAAATACTCACTTTGCCAGTTCATTTTCCTTTACACAAAAAAAAAAACAAAAAAAAACACTCAACCACAAGAAATAATTGGAGCGTAAGGAGCATGAATTTGAAGACAAATGCGGAAAAAAGCATGAAAATTTAAACATACAAACTAGCTTAAAAAAATTATATCTATAAAAAATCTCAGGCATATGCAAATATTCAAGTATTCGTGTTCAGAATATGTACCTGTAAAAAATAGAATACAAAGAATTATTTGAAATAGAAAGGAGAGCTTTGGTAATTTTTACATGTTCTTTTCTTAAAAAACAACCAATTTAGTTTGGAAAATATTTACTCAAAATCACATCACTAGTTACCCAAGCAATGCTGTCGTGCAAAAATTTAGCCATTTCATGCAAGCCATAAATAGCGCAGCGAAAATTCGAGTTCAAGCAGAAGCAAAAGAACTGCATGCAGTCGCGGACACATTCAATCAGCAGACAAATCACACTGCAAAGGATCGTTAAAAAAATATGACAAAAACAAAAGCAACCAAATCGGTAGCAGGTCTCTCTCAAAGAGCTCCACAAATCTTCTTTCTCAGCCTGTATGTATGAAGGAGGTCCGCGTATGACCGCAATTGAGCACAGTGGCAACAACGGCAGCGGCAAATATTGATAATGAAAAGATGCTAAAAGCAGATTCGCAAAAATGTAGAATAAGAAAAAAGCCTAAAGAAGAAGTGGCAGGAACAAAAGAAAAGGCAGAGATTCATCTGTGGTTAATGTAAGCAAGCGAAGGTAAAAGAAATCGATTGGCCGAGTTGCTGCTGCTGCTGCTGCTGCTTCGATGACTGCAAAATGCTGTTATGTGCTGCCTTATTGCTTTTGTTGTTGCTTTCAAAGGTTAGCAGTAACAATATGGCAGCGAAAATAAAAATAAAAATAAAGCAAATGGTTTGAAAGCAGAGGTCAGTTCTTGGCGATAGCTTGACGTTGGCTTTCTTTAGCTGTGCGATGTGCACGAGTTTGTGCCTTTTGTCTTTCGTTTTACTGGTTGTTATCTTCTTTATATATACTTTTTTCTTCTGGTTTTTGCATTTTGTGTTTGGTTGCTGAAATTTGAGTAGCCTTCGGTGGCTTAGAAATGGTTTATGGCCATTTAGCTGCTTCTCGTTTGAAGTATTGCGAAATTGTTTTTACAAACAAAAATGTATAATCCTCGAAATCTTCAAAAAGCTTTGACTTAGCGAAAGCTTTGCGCAATTTTTGGAAATTTATCTTCGAAAGGAAACTTATTTTGAAAAAACTCCATCGCATTAAGTTACTTGAACTCACTTATGGAACGCCATGATCTTTCTTAAGTCGGAGTTTAAAACGGCAGAATGGACTAAATGATGAATTAAGTTGCTCAGCGAAGAATTAATCAGACGTTTAATGCCTAGAGACTATGATTAGGCCCTTTTTTATGATTTTGAAATAAAAAAAAAGTGAAAATGTTGTAGCGTTTTTTTTTCAGATTCACTATCATTGAATTTTCAAGAGACCACTTATTATTTTTCAGATCTTTTTGGGGTTCATTATGTTTCACTTTTGGAATTTCTTCGGTGCTCCTCGTTACACTTTATGTTTTATTTTTTGGTAGCTTTCGGGATTTAAGGGGGAACTTCAGAACCTTCGAGACTAATCAATAACTGTAGGTCACTAAAACAAAAAAAAAATAGTCGAGAGTTTTCGAAATTTTCCGTTATTTATTTTTCGGGATTTTTTCGGAAACTTTTAAGATTATTTTGGACTTTAATTTATTTTCTTTTTTCGCGTTTTTTTTAAGGCATTTTGCGTTTGGTTTTTTTTTTTGACCTTTTGGTGTACTTCGTGTAAGAGTTTTCGGAATTTTTGCCGGATTTTTCAGGAATATTTGGAAATTTTTGAGACTTTCGAAACGACTTCGTGCTTTCTGGATTTTTTTGGAATATTTCGTGCTGTTTTCGAAATCCTTCGTGGGACATTTTTATTCGGGAACTTACTGGTCCAAAAGTAGTAGTCCAAAAAGTAAAAACTACAAATTAATTTGGGATTTTTTGCAAAAAATGGTAAATGTCATCATGGCCGTGCCAAGATTTTTTTCGTTATTTTTGTTGTTATTTAATTTTGGTTAGTTTTTTATAGTTCATTCTTTAACAACATCCGTATAAATACAAGTTTTAATGCAGTTGAGTATTTGCCGAAATTTAGCGCAAATCGTATCCCAATTGTGTGAATACCCAAATATTTTTCTTTGTCGCAATCACGAAAAATGATTTGTTGAAATTTTGCTATAGAAATTGCTGTATTGCACCAAGTTTTTGACTAAAAAAAAATTGTCCCAATTTTTTTTATATTGTACCAATAGCCTAATATAAAAATGCATCGAATGACACTGCCTTAAAAATTTATGGAATTTAAAAAAAAATCAAAATCAAATTTTCGTAAAAATTTCGAGTTTTTTAATTAAATTCTGAGTATGCAGTTTTGTAGCCCACTGTACTCTAGTAGAATAAAATACAAGTTTCAAATAGCTAAAAATTACGGTTGATTTTTTTAGAATTTTCAAAAAAGCTCGAAATTTGTACGAAAGTTTATTGAATTTTTTAATATTGCACAAAGTTGGTAGCTTGGACTTACACGGGTGTTGTTAAAGAATGAACTATATTTTTATTTAAAAAAGAAGCCAACCACAAAAATAATACGTTAAAACTTGGCAAAAAGTGGTTCTGCTATAATTTTTTGACCACTATATGTATTCTTTTATATATTTAATGGACATGCACATAAAGGTATGTATGTATGTACATAACAAAACTAAAAAAATAATGTGGTCTTTGTTTGCCTTATTTCAAAGCTCATTTTGCCTTTTTTCAAGTTTAAAATTCTAACCCTGATTATTAACATATTTTTATCGGAGACGCTTAACGATGTCCTTCTTGGCACCTTAATCGTGGTTACACTACGTTATAAAGGACCAACTGATAGTTAAGCTATATACATATGTTTATACCAAAAAGAAATGAGAATGCATTGTTTTGTAGTCAGCCAGTCAATTGTTGCTAAATTGACGAGATTAAAAAATGAGGTTGATATAAATCGCCTAACGTTTAGACAACAATAAATTTTTTCGATTCGAAATGATCATAAAGCGTGAACTGTTAAAAAAAAAAAATATTTTTTGCATTCCTTTGGCTATTAATTTTTCATTGAGCAACTCTTGTCATTTCTGCAAAAATTTTTATTTTTTTGCTTTACACACTTCTCTGTAACATCTTTACCGATTCAGTTACAGTTTAATATCATTAAACGGTCAAAAATCGCCTACAGTGCAGTGACTTCAGTTCAGAAACAGTTCACGCTTGTACTAATTTGTCTTAAAAATTTTTCTTGTTCTTTGTTAAAATTAATCCAATTAACTTCTTTCACATACGGGAAGAGTTAT
Source organism: Rhagoletis zephyria (assembly GCF_001687245.7). Lineage (NCBI taxonomy): Eukaryota > Metazoa > Arthropoda > Insecta > Diptera > Tephritidae > Rhagoletis > Rhagoletis zephyria. The sequence continues at coordinate 28,499 of NW_016157882.1, forward strand.
TTCACCAGTGTAGACGATTTTTTCGGAATGAGTGATGGGAATTTAGATGCATATATATACATACATAGGTACATGTATACATAGAGCATTTTTGAATGAAGGAAAAAGAATGCCTGTGTAATTACTAAATTATAAGGTGTCATTAATTCTAAAGTTCTTAATGTTTTTAAATGTGCCGCCATGGCCAAGCTGGTTTTTTTTTGCAATTAATTGCAATTAACACCAACTTTTTCTTAAGCCACTGGATTATTGAACGAATAATTTTTTAAACATTATGCCTGACAATATTAAGAATCAACTATATTCAATAACCAAACAAAATATTAAAAATTCTACAATAATTTATTGAGGGGAAATCAACGCGTGTAATAAATTCTAGGTAGATCTATATACCGGGTCAAAGAGTTAGAAAAGTATTTCACTGCCAAGTAATGATCTTATTTGGGTGCTTAGCCTTAGCAGTGGCTTTCCAATATTAAAAAAAAAGTGCGTAACGATTTTTTCCCGCCCTATTGTACGTTCCTTGCTAACAATAAGTGGAGCGAAGGAATGCTAAGGTTAATCCTATAATATATGTAAATGTGAAAGTTTGTAAGTGTGTGTGTGAGTATGTTTGTTGCTCTTTCACATTAAAATGGCTAAACGGATTTCAATAAAATTTGGCGCACAAATAGTCTGTAACCTAGATTAGTATATGGGATATTTTTTAGGAAAGTTGCCATCATTTTCAAAAGTGAAAGTCAATCAATTAAAAAAATTAAATAAAATAATACAACCGTGTGGGTGTCAAACGAGAGGGATGCCAAAACGATATATCTTGAAAGTATTTTTTAAGAGAGTTGCCAACTGTTACAAATTTAATATTGATTAATTGATTATTTAAATCAAATATCACAATAGTGTGGGTGTAAAAAGAAATCAGTTCAGGAACAGATGTTTAGTAAAATATTTTTTTAAGAATGTTGCCACCTGTTCAAAATGTTAAAATCAGTTTTATTAACAAGCTAAATGAAATATTTTGATATGTATTTCAACGAGCGAGGTTTAAAAAAGCTTTACTTTAAAAATATTTTTAGATGGCTGCCACCTGTTTAAAAGTTCGAAATTATTTCAATTGAGTATCAAACGAAATATGTTTTAAAAAAGCTTTATCTATATCGTAAATATCGTTTACGAGTGTTGCTAGCAGCGTAGGAGTTTAAAATCGCTTTAGTTGATAAGCTAAATAAAATATCACAAATGTTTTAAGAAGGTTTGTGGGTGATCGTGTGAGTAACTTTGTTGCTCTTTACTTGGATAAAATTTAGCATAGAGAACTTATGACCTCGATTAACCTACAGCATATTTTTTAACATGGTTGCCACCTGCTTAAAAAATTCAGTTTATTTTAAATTATAAGTTTAACGAAATTGTACATTAGGTATGGCCGAACCAAGGAGATAAAAAAAAATGTTTAACTAAAAAAATATATTTTATATGATTGCCTCCAATTTAAAAAATGTTAAATCAAATTTATTAATAAGTTAAATGGAGTATTACAATATGGGTCGCAAAGGAAAGCTTTATTGTTTTGAAGAAATTTTTAAAAGGGTTGCCAACTGTTAAAAAGCCAAATGTTATTTTTCCATAACTTAAATACAGTATTAAGAAAGAGGTATGAGGATGCTTTAATTCGAAAATATTTTTAAAGGGGGCTGTTACCTGTTTAAAAACCTACTTAAAATTAACCAGTTAACTATAATGAAGTATTACAATGCGGATGCCTAAAAAGATTCTCAATAAAGCTTTATTGCGAAAACAGTTTTGATGTTGGTGTCTCCGAACAAAAGCCAATAACTAACATTAGTCTGTATGAAATCATTGGCCTCACTTGGATTTAGGCTTCCACTTAATATAAAATGGATTTGAAGTACAAATCTTATCTTTATAACAATTTCTTACACAAAGCAATCGGTATAATCATCTTATTTACATACATACAGTATTGGACATATCTATAGCACCCCCCTTTCAAAGCGATATTGTTTGCCACTTATGTTTAATTATTTGTTTTTAAGAATTTTCAATTAAAATACAGTTCATTTTCCAACAAAACCCATATAAACCAATGTTTTAAACTTTTTAAAAGACCGCAAAAAAGTGCAACAAACTTTCCCTTAAATTTCAAAATTTTTTCTCAGAAGCTCTAGAATTTTTTTGAGTACACAGTTTTATAGCGCATTCAATTTTGTCCAATAATGTGCAAGTTTCAAGTCGCTAAAGATTACCGTTGATTTTTTAGAATTTTGTTTGTCTCATTTGCTTCCATATAACGACTAAACACAATTTATTTTTATATGGCAGAAACCCGCAACATCCTCGGCGAAAAAAATTCTAAAAAATTAACTGTAATTTTTAGCCACTTGAAACTTGCATATTATTAGACTAAAATCGAATGGGCTATACAACTGTGTATTCAAAAAAATTCTACCGCTTCTGAGAAAAAAGTTTGAAATTTGGGTGAAAATTTGTTGCACTTTTTTGCGGTCTTTTAAAAAGTTTTAAACTCGAGTTTATGTGAGTTTTGTGAGAGAATGAACTTTATTTTAATTGAAAATTCTTGAAAATAAATAAACATGAGTGGCAAACAATATCACTTTGAAATGGGGGTGCTATTGTATTGGCCAATACTGTAAGGCCCACTTTACTCAACTGAAGTGCATAAAGAATTTAACAGAAACAATCAAGTTAAATAAACAGAAAAATAATTAAATAAAAGGGCCATATACTACATACATACATATGTACATATTCGAGTAAGTACATACATAAACACCAGCAATGCGCATCTGAATGAGGAAACACAAGCGCAATACTAGCTGATGGCACGCAAATAGATAGAGGTACCGATAGTTGATACTTGTATAAGTACATGCAGCATCAGCATTTTAGCAACAACAACAACACATATCCACAATTATGCACACATACGCTCAGGTACGCGTTTTTTTTACTCTAGTCAACACAACTTAATGTAAGTTGAGATAATAACATGAAATTCAATGCCAAATTATTTATGTTTTTATGTTAACAACAGACAAACGGTAACAGGAGAATCCCCCCAAGCACCGGCAGCTGAAGTAGAAAAAAATAGCNAACAATCAAGTTAAATAAACAGAAAAATAATTAAATAAAAGGGCCATATACTACATACATACATATGTACATATTCGAGTAAGTACATACATAAACACCAGATAACGGCAGCAATGCGCATCTGAATGAGGAAACACAAGCGCAATACTAGCTGATGGCACGCAAATAGATAGAGGTACTGATAGTTGATACTTGCATAAGTACATGCAGCATCAGCATTTTAGCAACAACAACAACACATATCCACAATTATGCACACATACGCGCAGGTACGCGTTTTTTTTACTCTAGTCAACACAACTTAATGTAAGTTGAGATAATAACATGAAATTCAATGCCAAATTATTTATGTTTTTATGTTAACAACAGACAAACGGTAACAGGAGAATCCCCCCAAGCACCGGCAGCTGAAGTAGAAAAAAATAGCAGCAGATAATTTGTTTTGAAATGAATAAGAAGAATCAAAGAAACCAGTACTCACTCAAAGTGTTACACGAGTAGATTAGAAAAAATATTACAAGCAAAAGTATGCTAATAAAAGCGATAATAAGTAGCTAAGCATTGGATTCATACAAAAATGCGTTTAAAAATTCTAAAAAAAAATTTACAAAAATGCAAATTTTAATAAATGCTACATGCACAAGTGCATATACTCGTATGAACTTAAGTAAAATATATTTAAGCTCTTCTACTCGTTTTCTGTGATAATTGCTTTTGTAATTTTGCTTGCAGTAAATTTTCGACAAAGCGTATAAACTTTTAGTCTTTTTTGTTTTTGCTGATGACAGCTGTTCGCTGATAATTCTTAACTTCTTGGTAATTGTATTTTCTTTTATTGTTGCTTTTGCTGCATTTGTTAAATCTAATCATAATTAATGGTTGTTAACAGCTTTCAATGTTGTTTTTCGACTTAACATGGTTCTTTCTTTCTTTTGTTTTTTTTTTTTTTTTACTGATAAGAATCGCTATTGTTGTTTTTCTTTACGCTTTACGCTTTGTTTGACAACACTGATGCTGTTGATAACAAACTGTACACATATTGACACAAGTGATTCACAACTCAACGCCGAAAGAGCCACTGCAGACAAAGAAAAGGTGCAGTGAATTGGCTAAAAAAAAAAATCAACCAAAAAAAATGGTGTGCTTGTAGTGAAATATTTATTTGCACAGTGTAAAATATCATCGATGTTGACTGAAGAAGGGTTTTTAAACTCACCCGTTCATGAAAAATTCATTTCATTTTTCAACTTAGTTACACGGAAAAAAAATTTAATGTTATCTGTCAACATTTTTAGTTTGTCAAAGAAGATATTTTTTATTTCATGCGTCAACTATCTTTATGCACCGTTGCTATATGTTTGTTGTTTGCGTTTATATATTTTTGGGTTGAAAAGTGAAAAAGTGAGCTAATAAAGGTGAAATATTGAACTGTTTATGCAATTCAGTTAAAAAGTGAAGGTATGTTTATTGAAATACACTGCCGAAACAAATTTTCAACATTTTAATCAGATTTTTTAGAATTTTTTTGAATATGCAGATTTGTAGCTTAATCAATTTTATTATAAGAAAGTACAAGTTTTAAGTAGGTAGGAATTCCCGTTGATTTTTGGAAATATTTTTTTACGCAGTCTCTTCCATACAAAAAATTTTTATTGAAAATACTTTATATGGAAAAAATGCAAAACATCTTCAACCAAAAAAAATTCTCAAAAATCAATGCAAATTTTGACTAGCTCCGAACTTTGATTTTTGTTTCTAGAATTTAATGGGCTGCAAAACATACTCTTAAAATATCTGAATAAAATGTTGAAAATTTTGATGAAAATTTGCTGAATTTTCGCAAGATTTGCATAAAGTTTAGGAATTAGGTTTNGTTTATATATTTTTGGGTTGAAAAGTGAAAAAGTGAGCTAATAAAGGTGAAATATTGAACTGTTTATGCAATTCAGTTAAAAAGTGAAGGTATGTTTATTGAAATACACTGCCGAAACAAATTTTCAACTTTTTAATCAGATTTTTTAGAATTTTTTTGAATATGCAGATTTGTAGCCCAATCAATTTTATTATAAGAAAGTACAAGTTTTAAGTAGGTAGGAATTCCCATTGATTTTTGGAAATATTTTTTCACGCAGTCTCTTCCATACAAAAAATTTTTATTGAAAATACTTTATATGGAAAAAATGCAAAACACCTTCAACCAAAAGAAATTCTCAAAAATCAATGCAAATTTTGACTAGCTCCGAACTTTGATTTTTGTTTCTAGAATTTAATGGGCTGCAAAACTACATACTCTTAAAATATCTGAATAAAAAGTTGAAAATTTTGATGAAAATTTGCTGAATTTTCGCAAGATTTGCATAAAGTTTAGGAATTAGGTTCTTATGTTTTTTGTTGAATGAACCATATTTTTACACAAAATTTACGGAAAAATCTTAGAATAAAAATTTTTGCATATATTGTGAAAAGTTTCCAGTGCCAATTCTTTGTTCCGGCAGTGTATAATGATTACACATTTGTGGTTAGTACGAAATAAGTGTTTAAGTATGCGAAGATTTTAGTGTCAATTTTAGAATATTTAGCTACATTTTATAATACTGATTTTAGTTAAATGGGATCACCATGTGTTTTATTTTAAGTGAAAGGCGAAAGCCTTACCTTTAATTTGATCCTAAACATATCTGCTTTCTCCTGATTTCTTGTAAATTATTTACCATTTTCAGCATCCATTACTGTTGACAGTGAGGGCAATTTTAATTTGCGACAGTATGTTGCAAAAAAATCATTTCGATCTTATAAACTTCAAACTACACAATCAAAAAAGTTCTAAAAAATCGAATTACAAAGTTAAAAATTCACTGAATTTTCCTGAGTTTTACACAAAGTTTAGAAATTAATTAATTTTACAAAATTACCGGAAATAAATTAAAATAAAAAATTTTGCATGCATTGCCAAAACTTCTCTGTGCCTATATTTTTCCGTGAGCATACAAAATTTTCTGCGTCGTCTACAAAGACATTTGTTTCCATAGTGAGAATAAAGCTTTCTCAAAAATTTTTCATTTGGTTGCAACTTGTAATATTTCATAAAATTTTAATGCTTTTAGTTTTAGCTCTTTAGGTGACTAACCTATTGAAAAATATAGCTAAATGATATATTTTTTAAATACCTTTCATATGATAATTACTCATTTTGTAATATTTCATTAACCTTAGCAAATTAATTTGCCTTTAGTTAAATTTTTCAAGCATTTTTCTCTTAAAAAATATTTCACCATTAAACTTTCTTAAATCCTTTCTTAATCCAATTTGACTAAACAAAACTTTCGAAACAGGTGGCAACTCTTTATTTGTATATATTTTAAACTATCCGGGTATTTAAACGAACAAATCAAAAAATAATAATAATTCAAATCGGCCAAGGCGTCCTTGGGTTTTAACGAAACTAAAGCACAGATTACCGAAAATGTGGGTGTGGCACTGGTGCGATCTTAACTATTTTTTGGGAAGAAAATCTGGATGACATTTTACATCTTAGTACAAATTTTCAATGTTCTAGCTTTATTTTCAGAGTTTATGCCGCAAACTTGGTGTTCTGGACCATAGCGCATTGGCTCAAAAGATGCTCTAAAAATGCCGTGATTGTGTTTTTTTACGGCTTAGATATCAAGGAACTCTCCTTTAGAGCAATAGCTTTCCCTCAGCTAACAAAACATAGAGGCGTATTGATTTCGCGGTGCTACAACATTTACACAAAAAACCTTTTAAGCTGTTTGAGAATTACATACTGGAGAAAAATGAGTTATATTAAATGAAATTAGGAGATCTGTTTTATGTTTCCTTTTACTTCATAAAACTTGGCTGTCTGTAATTATCAAAACCGTCCGCGTTTACCGGCTACATAAAGTTAGGTTAGGTTGGTTGGCAACTTTCTGGTGTTTACATGAGGCGATTTTACAGGCAACTTTAGTTGAAAGCAACAATCGCCTGGTGTGAAAGGCATTTCAATTAATCGCTTCCAATGAAGTTGGAGGCAGCCAACTTTTGATTTAACTAATCCCCTCTAAAAGTTCCTGGAAAATCGCCTCATCTGACCATCGTTTTAGACGAATATTATGAAGCAAATTTTGTGGTAACATGCAGTGACGTTTTTCGAAGCTGGGGGAAGAGAAATGCAGAGAAGACAGGTCTCAATAAAGGTGACTGCTTTTGGGGAGACGTTGGAGAATCGCTGCAAACCTACTGGAAATTTCCACAAGCGATAGTTTTCCATCTCTGAAGGCTCAGTATACAAGCCCAGGTGTAAGCACCACAAAATCTTAAATCTTATCTCCTCAAAAGCAGTGATACTAAGGAAATGATATTGAGATGATTCCCCTTCATCGTTTCAAAGACGTCTTCAAGAGATAATTTCTCTTCGTCGTCTTAATAGATCAATTCAAACTTATTTGTTTAAGGAGCCCTTTGTACCACTTTTGATCGGACTGCGATTAGAAGGACTTTTGAACTTTGCTTGACAAGGGATATGGTCAACTCTCGCTCAATTTTTTGCACATTTCTCCAGGAGGTGGCCTCTCAATGGCGCCGTTTCTCTTGACTTCATCGGCCAAATATTTTCTGAAAACGCCATTGTGGCCTGTTAGCCAAATGACGGGATAGTGAATTGTTTAAGTACCTTGGGAAGGAAGGTCAGATATTTTCCGAACACTTTCGAGCGAATCATCAATAAACGGAGAGTGCCTTAATTCTCAGAATAAATGCTGCTCAGCAGCCAATAAACTGCCTCATTTATGGTGGCATCCTCATTTGGAAGATGCTGACGTGATTCAGCAGACCAAATTTCAGATTAACGAACGATTCGTCTATGAGATAACCATGCCAAAAAATTTCAGTCTTCCACAAAAACACTCGAAATGATCTGGTTCGTCAAAGCAAAGCTTTTAGAATAATAAATTTAATAGCTATTTTGGTTTTAACGTACAATTGTGCATTTAATGCCTAGTGGAAATCCAGCATAATAAGACTCATCTTGAATATTCTACCGTAGTTTCATGGCAACAACATGCGGATATTTCTTTGAAGGACATATCCCTGATTCGATAATAACGAATCGGAAATTTTACCTAAAGGTTTGGTAAAGCTATTTGGCAAAGCTCGTTAGAGAAGATCAATGTAATGGTCTATGAATTTTCCTTTAAGTGTGGCTGCTGCGATATTGTTTAATCAAAGCGTCATGAATTTTCAATTCTTACTTTTTGTTTAATGGCGTTTTCTTTTCTACAAAAATTGTTGCCTTTTCAATGCCGCCTTCTTTGTATTTGAGCAAAGAGGGCAACGAGGGCAACGAGGGCAAATGTAGCCGCTAAGAGAGCAAAGATCGTTTCAAATGTCTCTCAGTGGTGTATGAAGACCAGCCCAAGCGTTCAATAAAACTTAAAAAATGTACAACCTCAAACATTCCATATAAGCCAGGGAATTGCAAACGGCAGCACAAAATTAAATTCAAAACAAAATGTCATTTTTCGAAGGGTAAACAAATAGCATTGTCAGCGGTTACTTCTTACGCCTCTTCCTTTCATACTACATGTACATACATATGTATGCACACTTTCCTCTACTTTGCCTTTCGACTTGCATTCATTTGCTTGGCCTTTCATTCAAAGACGAAATGGAAACGTTTACAGCTGTTTGCGCATGAATTGCAAAAATTTTAAGGCAAAATGAAAAAAAAAACATGCAGATAAACTTAAAAATTTGTGAATGCACATAAAATCGGATATGCACATACTTACCTACTCTGGCACAGTGGTGAAAAATAGTGCAATAAGCAAAAGCAAAAAGGTTGCTAAAACCCAAAAACAAAAACCACACAAACAATGCATTCAAAGGAAAGCAACGAAATTAAAATTGAAATAAATTAAATATTGCAAACAAATAACAAAAGGGGAGCAATGCCAGAAAGCAATTAAATAAGTAACTGAGACGGCACTCGAGCAAGGCAGAATTAATTAAATTCGTCCAAAAAGGCTGAAATTTATATACATACATATGCACATTGAGTGGAGTATAAAAAGCAAAATGCTGCGCCATAGCAAGTGGTGATAGCTCCGAAAATTTAGTACAAAAAGTGAGACAGAAATGGAAAGGTGCAAATGCATATTTTTTTTGAGTACGAACGCAAGTGAAAATGGAAGGGTTCGCACTGGTGCCAAAAATTTAAGATACATACAAGAAATTTCAAATAAATGAAAATCGAAAAGGAAGAGCATTTTGTAAACACGCAAGTAAAATCGTGAAAGGGTTAAAAAGGGTACAACCAACTAATGTGACTACGAATAAAAAAAAAAAATTCCAATTTTTTAATCGAACGTAGAGAGCGAACCAGTTTTAAAGGAGCATTTATGTATTAAAAAGTGTTCAAATGTTGTATCAGATTTCATTCCAAAAATTTTGCACCCTTCATTGCTGCAATGAAATGTTCTTACTACGAAAAATTTCATCGATTTTTTTTTACCTTTTTCTGTTTGCACGCGCTAACCTTTGAAACAGCTAAGTAGATTCCGATTGAATTTCCACCAGTAAATAGAGAAAACTCTTAAGCAAGACTTAGACTATTTTTTTATTCTAAAAAGTAAGCGGCAGTTGGTCAGGGTGTAGAAAAATCTAAACTTAGGCCTACCGAGTGATGGTAACCACCCCTAACCACTCGGCTACGGCGCGACGGAGCACCATTGATCTCATTCTTCTGTCATGAAGTGGTGCGGCTTTGAAACCTTCAATATACTTTTTTTGTGTACTTTGTACTTTTTGTAATTTTTAAGGTAAATATCTGGATACGCTTTATGAACTGACCCAACGGTATCTTAACATGGGAACCAACTGGGCAGCCAAAAGGTGCCTCGCCGTCAATCCCAGTAAGACAGAACTGATCTTATTCACTAAGAAAATATAAAACTGCTGGCGCTGCTCTTCCCCCCAGTTGGATGTCAGCGCTTACAGCTGTCTGATTAGGTCAAGTATTTCGAGAAAAAGCAAGGAAGGCATCAGTGGCCTTATACAGCGTTTCGCCCAAAGTTGTCTATTGGCTTTACGAGACCGTAGTAAGCCTATTATGTTTTATAGCACCCTAGTCTGACGGAACTGACTTAAAATCCTGCACTAGCTAAGCAGCTGGAGCACGTACAACAGGCTGCTCTACTTGGTATTAGTGGTCCACTGCGGACCATCCCCACATTGGTACTTAACGTAATGCTGAACGTAGTGTCAGTGCACAAATTGCCGCGGCGCGAACAGCTATTCGACTCAAGGAAATCGTTTGGTTGACCGCCTTAAGGACTAAACACTGTAAAGGAGAAGTGGTGCTGGTGTAGAAAAATCGGGTGAAGTGCAAATTGGATAATGTCGCATCAAAACGAAGCACTTTGAAGTAGGGACCGCAACAAATTACAACTGTTGTTAAAAAAATCGCTCTTTAACAATTATGTTTTGAATTTTATTTAATTACTCCTTAAATAACAGTTATTTCTGACTATTGTTTCATAAATCCAATATAACAATTAGGTTTTATTTTCATTTAAATAATCTGCAAATAACAGTTATTTTTGATTTTAAAATTTTATGTCTTAGATAACAGTTATAGAAGACTTTTATTTATAAAAGTCATAAATAAAATCAGTCACTGGCCCTTTTTTTAAATCATACTTGTAAAAGTCATTTGTGTAAGTCGTAAAGTTTTCGTCTATCCAATACCTCCTTAACTGCGAAAAATGATAATGACTCTTATACGTATGACTTAAAAAAAAATTAAAATCGCTGAGTTCATTGATACTGATGACTTTTAAAACAAAAAATTTTATAAATAAAATAACTGTTACTTGCTGATTATTTAGAAAAATCAAAAATAATTCTGCATTTTTTTTTTAATTTTGCCTAAAAAATCACAAATAAAAATCCATTGGTATGTATCACTTAGATGTAGAACATTTTCTTCATAGTGCATTTTTCGATGACAGTTTTCATCAAAGCTGTTATGTTCGGCCTCTGCTTTAAAGAACATTTGAATACTCTATATTTCTGTAATAAAAACTTAAATAGGAAAATTTTCTTAAATTTTGCATATTTGAACGCAATAATCCTTGAAACACTTGATATTTCGTACAAAGTTTCACTAGCAGATAGAATTTCCTAATTTTACTATGAATATTTTTAGTAAAAAGGATCGGAAAAAGCCACGAAGTCATACCAAAAATTCTGAAGCTAAGGCTTAAAATTAAATGCTAGACCTAGCCTCCAAAATGCTAGCCTGGTCACACTGATTGCTGCATTGATGTGATCCTACTTTGCAAAGTTTAAAAGGCTCGTTTTATTTTTAACTCTGTCTCTTCGTACATGCTAAACTCTGAAAGGTTTTAACACATTTCGATGAGAGTTTCATAGTAGGTAGAAGAATTGCATAAACAGGATAAACTTCAAATATTCACCGAAACAGTATATATTATGTAAGAAAAGTTAGATACCCATTTTTTTACACTTTCGTGAAAATTACACAATCTGCAACTCTCTATAGCCATTCGCTCAAAATAGGACACCATTGNCAGGATAAACTTCAAATATTCACCGAAACAGTATATATTATGTAAGAAAACTTAGATACCCATTTTTTTTACACTTTCGTGAAAATGACACAATCTGCAACTCTCTATAGCCCTTCGCTCAAAATAGGTCACCATTATTTTGCTTTCATCAAACTAAGTAACTATTATAATTATTGTGTCAGTGCTGGATGATTGTTTATAGATTTTTTACACTTTTACATTTACAGTTTACAATATAAACAAAGTCTTGTAGAAAAACAATGAAACCTTTAGTTTTACGAATTTATGCTACATTTGCAACAGAAACCGCACAAGTGACAAATTAGAAACTGTGTCAACAGACATTTAACCTTGTCGATTGAAATTTCTAACAAAATACTACAAGCTAAGCTAAGCAACAACAAAGCCAAAAACAGTAAACTAAATAAACAAATAAACATAAAAAAATGTAGTTGAGTACCTTCACACAATTGAGTATTTGCAAAGCAATGGGCACAATAATACATTCATACATATACGTATATATAAATATATATATATGTATGCAACTTGAATTAGGATTTCTGCGGAATTGCAAAAATATGCGCAAATAAAAAACAACAATTTTATTATTATTTACAGGCATAAACAGAAAAAAATTTGTTTATGCAAATACCTACACTTTTAAATGCCCNAACAACAATTTTATTATTATTTACAGGCATAAACAGAAAAAAATTTGTTTGTGCAAATACCTACACTTTTAAATGCACAAAATTGCCGTTGGTTGTACAATACGTACATATATATGTGGCTATTTAAAACATTATTGCAATTAAAAGAGCTACCCCAGCGCATATAAATTTGCAAAAGCAGCGGGAGCAGGTTCCTACAAACGGGGCTTACAAGCCTCAATACAAAAATTCTACACGTTTGTATGTAAATATGTACATATGTATGTATATGTCTGTATGTATACACCTACTTGATGCCAAAACTTGTTTAGAAACCAAAAAAAAAAAACTAAACATCCGAAGAAACTCTGTATCTAAAAAAGAGTTATCACAACATTAAAGAGGCGCTATCATTAATTATCGCAATGACTGGTTGTCGAAAAAAGCGACAACAANGCCAAAAACAGTAAACTAAATAAACAAATAAACATAAAAAAATGTAGTTGAGTACCTACCTTCACACAATTGAGTATANACAGTAAACTAAATAAACAAATAAACATAAAAAAATGTAGTTGAGTACCTTCACACAATTGAGTATTTGCAAAGCAATGGGCACAATAATACATTCATACATATACGTATATATAAATATATATATATGTATGCAACTTGAATTAGGATTTCTGCGGAATTGCAAAAATATGCGCAAATAAAAAACAACAATTTTATTATTATTTACAGGCATAAACAGAAAAAAATTTGTTTGTGCAAATACCTACACTTTTAAATGCACAAAATTGCCGTTGGTTGTACAATACGTACATATATATGTGGCTATTTAAAACATTATTGCAATTAAAAGAGCTACCCCAGCGCATATAAATTTGCAAAAGCAGCGGGAGCAGGTTCCTACAAACGGGGCTTACAAGCCTCAATACAAAAATTCTACACGTTTGTATGTAAATATGTACATATGTATGTATATGTCTGTATGTATACACCTACTTGATGCCAAAACTTGTTTAGAAACCAAAAAAAAAAAACTAAACATCCGAAGAAACTCTGCATCTAAAAAAGAGTTATCACAACATTAAAGAGGCATAAGATATGTACTCGCTTGCGGCAGGCGCTATCATTAATTATCGCAATGACTGGTTGTCGAAAAAAGCGACAACAAAAATTGTCAAATGTTGGCTGTTGCGATTTGTTTTTGTTTTTTTTTTTTTTTAAGCTTAATAGCCATTGGCAGGTAATTAGGCGGCTTTGATGGATGGTCGGAAGAGTTGAGCAAAAAAGCTGTAGAAAAAGTAGCTACATATGTATAGAAAGCTGTTGTACTTATTTGGTCTTGACATTTTTTNAATTTGCAAAAGCAGCGGGAGCAGGTTCCTACAAACGGGGCTTACAAGCCTCAATACAAAAATTCTACACGTTTGTATGTAAATATGTACATATGTATGTATATGTCTGTATGTATACACCTACTTGATGCCAAAACTTGTTTAGAAACCAAAAAAAAAAACTAAACATCCGAAGAAACTCTGCATCTAAAAAAGAGTTATCACAACATTAAAGAGGCATAAGATATGTACTCGCTTGCGGCAGGCGCTATCATTAATTATCGCAATGACTGGTTGTCGAAAAAAGCGACAACAAAAATTGTCAAATGTTGGCTGTTGCGATTTTTTTTTGTTTTTTTTTTTTTGAAGCTTAATAGCCATTGGCAGGTAATTAGGCGGCTTTGATGGATGGTCGGAAGAGTTGAGCAAAAAAGCTGTAGAAAAAGTAGCTACATATGTATAGAAAGCTGTTGTACTTATTTGGTCTTGACATTTTTTTTTATTAAACTAAGCGACTTTCAAAAGTGTTTTTAAAAAAAAAAAAAAATGTCATTGGTACTTTTGCTGATTTTAAAGTGTTATCTTATGAAAAGTACGATTTCAAGCTCCGAATTTTCTTAGAACTTTCTGGAGCTTTTTGCAAAACTAAAAAATTGCAGATTACGGTAAAGAAATAAAAAGAACCGCGTTCCTAATAGTCGGTTAAAAACCATAAAATATTTTCTTATTAAAAATATTTCAGAGAAAAAAAAATTTTACTCCAAGCATTTTATTAGAAACCAATTTTAACAAAAAAAAAANCATAAAATATTTTCTTATTAAAAATATTTCAGAGAAAAAAAAATTTTACTACCAAGCATTTTATTAGAAACCAATTTTAACAAAAAAAAAATAACTTTGCTTATCTTTAATTTTATTTATGAAAAATCTATTACCACTTTAAGGATACAGACTATGCATTTGCAGACGCTCATTTAATTTTATGAAATTTTACGATTTTATTTAATTCTTACAAAGTTAAAAACTTTAAGTTTTATGGATTTCGGTGTAGTGAGAACTGTACTTTTTTTAATTTAATAAAATTTAAGTAAATAAAATATTTAAAAAAAATGGAAAAAAAATTACTGTACGATTTTCACTGGTACTCACTGTATATTATTTAAATACAAAACTCCGATAACTTATACTGTAAACAATTTATAATTTCCTGTTTTTTAAGAAGAAAATAACCGATAATTTTTGACTTTTTATTTTCAACCGATTTCAAAAAAGGAAGGAAAATATCAATTCATATTTTTTTATGTACCGTTCTCAATTATTCTTTTATATAGGAAGGGTCAAGGTGAAATGGTCTATATGAGTTGAAGTCGGTTTTATTTTTTGATTAAAAATTACTTGCTACTCATAAAAACCGGAACCTGAGATTTCCTTAAGAACAGGAAATGTTGCGAAATAATCTCAAAAAACGCAAAAAAAAACCCAAAATATTAAAAAAATATACTTTCTATAAAAAATTCGAAAGCTTTGAAATCAATAAATAAAACAGAAAATGTTGCGAAAGAAGCCCGAAAAATCCCAAAGGGTTCCAAAAAATTACAAAATGAATTCCAACAAATTTTTTAAAACCCCAAAAAGCCTGAAAGCAATGAATAAAACACGAAAGTCGCGAAAGAATTCTAAAAAATTGCAAAAGGTTCCCAAAATGTTTAAAAAACGAATTCCAAAAACCTCAAAAGCTCACAATAATAATAATAAATAAAACACGAAAGTCTCGAAATAATTCCGAAAAATCCTAAAATGTTCGGAAAATATTACAAAAAAAATCTCCAAAAAACCCAAACCAATGAGTAAAAAACGAAAAGTCGCTAACGGATCTCGAAAACTCCAAAATGTTCCGAAAAAACGAATAAAAAAAACAAAAGTTTGGGAGAAATAACAAAAAAAAAAAAACTCAAAAGTCAATGTCTAAAACCTTACGACTTTGCAGGTTTGAAGGATTTTCAGAAGGATAAGAAAAAAACATAACGAGTCTAAAGTTCCCCACCGTTCTCCATACTTGCTGAGCTCTTATAGCGCCCTCGAAATTCATTTAGCCAAGCGGCCAATTTCATTAGAGTACCTTGAGGCTCTTGATTAATTTTTTTTTTCTCTTCTTAGAGTAGAACTTAATATTTTCAGTTTTGATTCAAATTATATTATTTGCGAGAATACCTTCTGATCAGTTTGCTAATTTTTTAATTTCAAACAGAATGAATTACTATTTAGTTGTATATAAGGGGTGGAGTACTAAATAAATTCGCAATAAAGGTACACGTATTTTTTCAAAATCGTGGGTTTATGATATTATTGACCAATACTTGCAATACAAATTTTTAACGTTTGTTAATTTTTTAGCTTTGAAGTAGAGATTTGCGATTAATCGATTAAATAAATTTTTAATTAATCATTATCCTGATTAATCAAAAAACGTGATTACTATTTACTCATAAAAAAATTTGATGAAAACTGAGTAACTTCGCTCATTTCTTTCAAATTTGCTATCAAATGAAATTCAAATGAAATTTTTCTTATAATATAATACTCATTGTAAAATTGTTGAATATAATATAATACACAATTTTTCTTATATAACAAAAATATAATGCCCATCGAGCTGCTACTATGTTGCTTTGAAAAAAATACATATCGAGCCCTAACCGCCAAACCTAACGTAAGCGAGTTTTTTTTCAAAATTTTCTTTTTGATGCAGAAATGCATCTAGATGCTCTAAGAATATTTCTGCATAAAAAAGAAAATTTTGAAAAAAATTTCGCTTAAGTTAGGTTATGTGTATAAATTTTTTTGTATAAAAAAATAAAATATAGTAACAATTATTCAGATCTGATTAATCAGGTTACGATTAATCAGTTTTCTGATTAACAAAATTAATTACATTCTGATTAATTAAAATGTAAGTAATCAAAAAATTAATCACTTTGACTAATCAAAAATGATTATTCTTTGATTTGTCAGGTTTCTATTAGTCAGCTTAATCGACTAATTGCTTAATCGCACATACCTGAAGCTTTTTTCCAACACTTTAATGAGAAAAATTTTATTATTACACATACCTTTAGAGTAAGGCTCTATTTCTATTAAAATATAGTATCATACTTTTAATACGTTTAATTTTTTTATGTTTTTAATAATTAAATAAACGCTTGATCGATTAAAAAGTTCATGATAAATGCTATAACGTGAGAATGCTTAGTTCAATGCTGAAGACTAGAGCACTATCTAGTTTATGAAAATCAATCTAACAATATTTTGAACCTTCGTGTCTAAACTCGATTGGAAATCATTAATCATTAGCTTTAAATAGCGTTATGATTGTTTAAAAAAAATAAATAAAATAGCCTCACTGATTGAGCCTATCCCCTTTCCGGAACTTCTTGACCTTTCTTAAGTTAAACTTTTGTTTTCGTTTCGATTTTTTACTTTGTCTGCATTAATTTGCATAACATTTTCAATGACTAGCCACATTGATACAGTTAAACATTAAACTATTTATAACACATTTTGACTTTTATAATTTTTAGGAGCGGCCATTGCGAATTAATCTGTTTCACGCAGCTGCAAGTCAACGCCAACGCCGCCACCAATGGCGTTTGTGTGATTTTGTAATTTTAAATAGTCAGCTTATGATTATTTGATTGCACTTTAGCACAAGTTACGGGAGAGACTAGGATTTTTTTTTTTTTACTTGAATAAAATAAATATACTCATAAATAAAATAAATATAGTGGGCATCTATGTATGGATGTATGTATGTACATATTTATATATATACGAGTACTCTTCTACATTGCAAATCTGCAGCTTTGTTGCAAACTCAGCTGAAGGTGGGCCAAGTTGGAGCCGCCAAGTAACAAAGTCAACATGGCGCCATTGCGATTTATGTTAGGGTGGTTGCTGGCGGTGGTGATGGTACTGGGTTCCTTGAATTCTCAAGCCAATGCAAAGTCGCTAGTTAGTTGTGTGTGTGTGGCGGCCAGCACAATGATGATGAAGCCGATCAACGAAGGCAAATGCACNGGTGATGGTACTGGGTTCCTTGAATTCTCAAGCCAATGCAAAGTCGCTAGGTAGTTGTGTGTGTGTGGCGGGCAGCACAATGATGATGAAGCCAATCAATGAAGGCAAATGCAATCGCGCAACAAATGCGATTATATATTTGTTGCAAGTACATAGTTTATAAACATATGTACAGTATGTAAGTATATTTACACTGGCCACTGGCGCCGCTCGGGGACAGTCGCTTTTACACTTACATATGCATTTAAAACATTTATTTGCATGTGTACTGCCCATATCCATCTGTGTTTGTGGCTGATTTAATGCAATTGCACGCTGCTGTTTTACTGAATTTCGTTATGGAAATTGTATTGCTTGGCGCACATTATGGCAATTGCAGCCATTGGCGGCGGTTGCTTTATTGTAAGCCCAAAATGGGCATTTGCACAAAAGTAGTACGTGTAATTTAACATATGCTAAAACATTTTTTTTTTGTGCATACATGCTTGTATGTGTGTGTGTGTGTGTGTCGTGCATGTGCAACATTTGTAATGATAAGTATCATAGCAATAAATCGAATTGAGAAAAATTGTATTCAATCAAATGTGCCGCCAGCACGTAGAAGCTTATTTGGGCACTTACACATGTAGATCCGATAAGCGAGCTTTTTTCGATCCTTGCATTTATGCCCTGCCGGAAATTTAGACGCTATTTTTATACTTTTTATACAAGCAGGTAGGTTTCAATTTATTTAGTTTTGTAATCATTTTTCAAAGAAATTTCATTTCTGAAACAACTTTTAGGCGCTCGCAGTGTTATTGTTTGAAGAAATCAAGCTGGGAACTTTCTTGGTAAAAAACGTTAGATATTTTAAATAAAAAAAAAAACTGTACCCCTGTACGCAAGCAACCACCATACTTAACAACAAAGCCGATAAATGATAAAGCTATTCAGAATGGTAAAAGCATAAACAGACGGCAGCGTTGATCCGGATCAACTCGTTAATTTGGAATTATCTCGGGAATTAACTACAGTCGATCCGGATTAAGTCTAGAGTTAATTCCCATACTTAACTCGGATCAAGAAAAATTTCGATGACAACACTGACCAAAACTCAGAGAGCGTATAATGCAGAGAATACAGAGAACATGCCAGACTATCATAGACATTCATCGGTAAAGCAGTCACCATATTAATTCAAATAGGAATCCAATTTGAATTGAATAAGAACTTATTTGAATTAATACGCTGACTGCATTACCGACGACAAGGTGGATGTCCATGCTAGTATTGCATTTTCTTTGTGTTCTTTTGCTCTCTGAGCAAACAAATACGCAAAAAAAGCAGCCGATTCCTTCATTCGCGGTAACCGAGTGGTAAGAGCTGCGTACTACAAGCCTGCTTGTGCCAGGTTCGATCCTCGGTTGAAGCGATTGCCAAAAAATTTTTGTTTTTATTATTTCTTTTGCTTTTTTAATTTTATTTGTCTATATATTTAATTTTACTTTATTTTCGTTTTTTTTTCTATTTTACATTTTTTATTTGATTATTAGTTAATTTAAATGCTTAGGGTATAATTTTACTAGCAAAGTAAAAAACGACTAGCTAAAAACAATATTACAAAAATATACAATTTATAATTGAATGAATAAAAAAAAAAATATGTGATTATTCTACTGGCCATGGAATTCGGACCTACGACCTCGCGGCTCGTTAATCCGCATTACTGCCGTCTGTCAAGGCACAATTTTGATCAGATGCCTATTTTGCGCCGTCTGCCTATGCTTTAACCTATACTGGGACATGCTGTCTTCTGTAAAATTTGAAGATTTTTTAAATGAAATCAAACTCCAGCGGATACCGGTTTTTATGATTTTCTCTTCAAACGATCAGTTTTTTTTTTATTTTGGTTTTAGCATATATTTGGTTTAAACTTTTCGCCCTACTTGCAAACAGGTCTAGCACGAATAAAAGTTCATCTACTCGGAAAACTTTCTTGACGCCTTAATGAGCAGCATAACGATGGGATTGGTATAGATATTATCTATTTGCAAACATCAGATCCAAAAAAAATGTGCCTATGCAGCCTTGGAGATGCTAACAAGGTGCGAAGAAAGTGCGCTATAACACCCACATCCTTCACTTCGCTTTAATTGGTTATTTGAATAAGACCCGCAATTTACCAAATTAAATACTGCTTTGTCCTGGTACCCAGGTGAGTCCAGTGGTTTTCAAACTGTGGGTCACGAGCATAATTAAATCACCTGTATTCATTTTTTTGCTGGTTTAACCATATTCATTATTTTTTTTGTACTCTCACAGCTCTTTGAATGGATTTAACGAAAAGTAATTGCAGCCTTATACGTAGGTTGTATTTATTCAATTTGAGAAAAATCACAAATTCGATTCTTCTTCTTTAAAAAAAAAAAAAACATGTTAAATTCCGATCTGCAGTCAATTACTCTTGTCAACACACTTGTTTTGTGAGTTTTGTGAGAAAGTGACAGCCTGAAGTCTGCTGGAGTTGTCTGTTTTCCAACAGCCGATAGTCTTCAGCAGTAGCTTCCACGCGGAAAATACTGGGGATGTCTGGCATATGGAAGGAAGGAGTAACTTTTTCACTTGCAGGGAGTTGGAGACTTGATTGGCGACCGAAAATGTGAAAAATGAGGATCCTTTAGAGTCGGACGCTCTGCTCTATCTTGCTCCTTATTACAAATTTAGGTGTCTTTGAGAGCGCTTAATGATACACATTATATTGGTTGCTGTAATTGAAGTTCGATGAAACGATTCTGAGAAATTTGGAGAATGTACTCTAGGATACATATGAGGATATTCTAAAAAATATGCGATATTTTTCTTTTGATTTTGTTACCTAATTTTCCTATGAGATCTTCCCTGGGGGTCTAGTCTGTATTGCGTTTTGAAATTCAAAGTACATAGCAACACATGAAAATGTAAGAAATTTGTATGAACTTTGACTTCTAAGCGTAAATGTCAAACGGCGCATACGGATACGCATACTATGGAGGTCCGCCTTAACTATAAACGCTCCTTAGTTGTAGCATGAAAAACTGAGGCAATTAAACGGAATTTTAGTAAATGTGATCCATTTCAAACATTCTGCGCTTTCCTACACGGCATCCATATGTGCAGGCAAGCTCACTTAAAATTTTGCATGTGAAAATTTCGGCTGCGCATGCGCAAATACTTACATATGTACAATCAAAATTTATGCGTATTTCAGCACAAAAAACAATCGAGGGGGTAATTACATGCAAAAAAAAAATACATATGTCCAAGTTCATGTGTGCCTCTATGTAATTGAAAAATTACTTTCTACATTGTTTGTCTCCTCACTACAAAGCTGCCTAGCAACCTTAACTACACATTGCAAGACCAGCGAAAGTTTTCTACATTTTTTACAGATTTCAAAGTGTAGAAAAAAAATGCGCAAGAAAGTATTTTATATGGGAGTTAAGCGTCAATGTACGCTAAATTACACGAAAAACTAATAAATGCAAGATAACTACATACATTTATATATAAAATAAAATTACATAAAAATTTAAGTAAAAAAAAATGGCAATAAATAATCAAAAAAAAAAAATCATCTTTTATGAAATGGCTATTAAAAATTGCAAATTAGTTGTGGCATACGAAAAAAACCGCGCAAAAAAAGGCAAGCCAACGCGGTAAGATGCAATAAAAATGCCCGCCACATGCCGGCAGATGCACTCCAGCTTGAGCGTTTACTACCGGAAATTGCAGCAGGATGTAAAATTTGTTACACTGTAGACAAACTCATAGCTGTAAAAGGCAATTTTCGTCACATGTGGGTGTAAAGATTTTTAATTGCTACAGCAGTTAGCCGACGACCAATTACAAGATATTTAAAGATATTAGCTATGTATTTTGTTTCGTTTTTTTTTTTTGTGTTTTAATGATTTTCGCATCATTTATGGAGTTATGCGCATGCGCTTCACCACAGGTGCCTCTAAATTCCTGATTGGAAATGTGAGCGCGGCTGGCAGTAAAACTGAAACTCAATTTTTTTGCCATTCATTAGCAACTTTTGATTTTTATTTTATTTGAAATGCATTTTTTCTTGTATTTTTTTTTTGAAGCTGTTTTAGTGACTTATGGCTCACGCCGTAAAATGATTGATTTGAAGGAAAAAAGTGAAACAGTGGAAAAAATATCATGGAAAAAAAATCAATAAAAAAATAAACCCCAAATAAGTATAGCCGCGATTACTGCAGCGAAATACAAAAATAGAGATTTCAAATGTGCATAAAAACTAAAAATACTAACCGCAAAGAGAGACACTGAAAAGCATAAAAGTCGAAAGCAAAGCTAAAGCTTATGACTTCAACTAATTTTATTGAATACAAAAATGCATAACAGTTGAACGGAGGTGCTTGCGGTTGGCGCGCATGCGCCACACTGCGACCTGTGCGCCGCTCAGCAATCTGAACAAGCAAACTGATTAATTATTATTTTTTTTTTGTTAGGTTCGCGCAGTTATGCGGACACGTACTCTAGGCGAAAAACGAAAGTGTACACCTTGTTCTAATTTAATATACACAATTATTTTCATGAAATTTTTTTTTGCATTAATTATTTATGAAAATATATGTAGTTCGTCTATAATATAAACCATATAAATCAAAGTTTCACACTTTATATAAAGTTCACAAAAATGTAATAAATTTTCATCAAAATTTTCAACTTTTTATTCAGAATTTGTAGAAATTTTCATTTCCATTCAATTTTAGTCTAGGTTTAGTGCAAGTCTCAACCGGTTAAAAAATCCCGTTAATTTTTGAGAAATTTGTTTTTTTTTTTGTGACGGATTTTTGGACTTTTTCCAAACAGCATGAATTTCTTATGTAATAAAATGCGGGAGACTGTTGGCAATAAAATTAAAAAAAAAAAATCAATTGTACTTGTATAAAAAAACCGAAAAAGCAGTAATCAAAAAATAAAAATAATCTCAAAAACCAACGCGATTCATTAGCCGGTTGAGACTTGCACTTTATTAGACTAAAATTGAATGAGCTGCAAAACTGCATACTCAAAAATTTCCTAGAAATTCTAAGTAAAAAGTTGAAAATATATTGCATTTTTGTGAACTTTATATAAATTGTGAAACTTCAATTTATATGGTTTATATCAAAGACGGTTAATTCTTCAATTTTTCAAAAATAATTTATGCAAAAAAAATTTTCATCAATATAAATTGTAAATATTATATTAGAACAAGGTGTATACTTTCATTTTTCGCCTAGTGTATATCTGCGTACATACGTACCTTAATATGTGTGTGTTTTTTTGCATTTACTCTACGGGCTTGGCCAATCACTCACTCTTTAGTTTTTGCACTCCAATTAGTCTAATGAAAGTTTATGTCTACGTTTTACTTTATTGTTGTCCGCGCAATTGCCGGTGTTGACCCTGACGTTTGGTGCAGCCGATTTGACATGTATGCCAAATGATTTCTGTGAAGCTAATAAGTATGTTTGCTTGCAAGTGTTATACACACAAGCAGCGCCCGTCATGGGAATTGTTAGTTGGCTCATAAACATATGCATTAGCTATTTGCGAGCAGTTATTGTAGGTGATTGAAATTGGCGCGCATGCGCTGTGGTTAGCTTACTTCAAAAATTGTGTGTATACTTTTAAAAGATTTCTGCTAAATTTTTTATATTTTTTTTTTTTAGTTTTTAACATTTTACCTTTTTGTTTGGCATCCATTGTGGGTGTGTAGTAACTGTCACAGATCATTAATAACGGAAACGTTCAAGGAAGCATATTAATTGCAATTTAAAACTGTCATTTATTTACAAACAGTTATAAAGACATACCATTCGTAGCTGTATAAGTTGAGATCAGTTAAGATAGGTTTGTGTTATATACATACATAATGCAGTTGTCCATGTTGCTGGGAAAAGATTCCGGCAGATTACCAATACCAACTTTCCAAAATGTATGGATGAAATGAAAGATAATGAATTTTTTAACTATTTTTAATGTTTACTTAATGTTTGGTAAGGTGGGAGTATATGTGTCATATAAATTTCAATACACAGAGAAAAATTTAATCCTATAAAAAAACCTTTTTATTTTTATTTTCAGGTATATAACTTAAAAGCTTTCTTCTCATATGGTAAGCTAATCTAGTCATAAACTAATTAACCCATTGAAATTGCCTTAAAAATAACTTTCTTCACCAAAACTGCTCCCTTATTGGGTCTGCTTCGAATCCCGTTTTAATTTTGCACAAAGGCCACCACAGTAAAAATAACAAGTAAAAAAAAAAATCAAAAAAGGCCAACTCCTCAATCTACAATAATATTTACGAAACCCCGCAAAAAGTTACATAAACTCAAATTATTGACGTGCCGTATTTATAAAGAAAACCCAACATTTTGTTGGAAACTTCTGGAAAGCAAAAATACTCTAGGCTCTGTAACTTGAGAATTCTGACCAATTACGCTAACATTTGTAGG
This sequence comes from Rhagoletis zephyria, assembly GCF_001687245.7. Classification (NCBI taxonomy): domain Eukaryota; kingdom Metazoa; phylum Arthropoda; class Insecta; order Diptera; family Tephritidae; genus Rhagoletis; species Rhagoletis zephyria. The sequence continues at coordinate 52,786 of NW_016157882.1, forward strand.
TCCCCAGACTCTATGACACCGTCTCTCAGGTTAGGTTGCGGTTGGAATCTTCATTCAGGTTCCGGATGGCGACACAATTAGAAGTGAAAAAGACCCACATACTTCAAATTCCCTCCTTGGAATGAAACCAGTTCTTTTGTCTAATGAAGCATTGTAGTTTGCAGATTTTTGTCGAGCTTATGTTAAACTGGCAGTCAAAAACTACAGTGGTTCCATATCAACGAAAAGCGGAAAAAATTCAATATCTCGTAAAGGGTTTGCCCAATCAAGCTTAAAATTGGTAGAATGAAAAAAATGGCCGAAAAAATGGCTGCCCAAAGTTTCCAAAAAGGACTAAATATATGCATTTTTATTCACCATTTTGTATTAACCATCTATAATTTCTTTAATGTGTAATTAACGTCGTCGAAAAGACCTGAAAACCGATTCTTGTCAAATAGTTTGGAAATGGTGCTTGGTAATCTTTATATAGACTGCATGAAGTTTTCGAGGGGATAGAGACATTTAAAGTCGTGAAGCAGTCAAATAGGCAGCTATAGTTTAGTTGCCTGTGGCGCTGAACCCATAAAAGCAAGTACACATTTTTTTCAACTGTAATCAAATTGAGAGCAGTTTGAACGGGAATGAAATGTGAACGAAAGGTTGGGGAACGTTTCCGTAAAGAACAAAATTCGAACAAAACTCTCGGGAACGTTCTCTTCTTGAGAACAGAACGAGAGCGAAACTTTTGGGAACATTTGCAATGAGAACGAAAGTGTCGAGAACGTTTTCAAGGAGGATCAAATAAGAACAAAAGTCTGGGGAACATTCTGCTAGAGAACAATTAATTTACATAATTATCTTTCAGTTCTTTTTGATTAATCTTAATATTCAAAAATTTTAAACTAATGAACGCCATATGAAAAAATGTTGTTCTCTTCGCGATTAGTTCACAGAGGGATTTTTCCCGCGTCGTTCTCTGTTAGCAAGTTGCTAAGAATTTAGTTTCCAAATTGTATTTCGAGAGAAAGTTCCTTCGATTTTTGTTCCTCTTTTCTTTCCAAAACGTTCCAGACATTTTTGTTCGCATTTGTTTTTCTTTGGAAACGTTCCGCTGGGTTTCGTTCTTATATCATTCCCATTGAGAACATTCTCGACAGTCTTGTTCTCATTCCGGTTTTGCTATTGAGGCGCCCTTGGGAACAAAACTACGAGAACGACATTTAGTTTCGATCATACCTTTGTTGTAGTGCGCACCTGTAACCACTCGACCACAGCGACAGCCAGTATTCGATCGACTATCGATTTTTTCATCGTTACAAGAGCTGGGATAGTAGTCCTTAGCTGGGAGTGTGCTGCCACAAGGCAATGCACCGAATGAACTCTATTACTAGTCGGAGTAGCGACCGTTCCAATCGCATAAAAGAGAGAGAGAGAGGTCTGGCCCGGAGAGCAACTCCCTTGTTCTGCATGTAAAGGAAATTTGTGCCAAAGCCATGATTCCAGCGGTATACCCGCTTTATGGGAAGAGTTCACTTGCGATATGGCATCATAGTGGGCGAACTAACGAGGAAATTAAACCCTCCTCTGCGCCGTCGACACCTATCGTTATCGAGATATTTCGCTATATTCTTGGTTAATATGGCCTAAATCATATTATCTTCGTATGATACAAATATAAGACGGTTACTTTCGCTATTTGTACTTTTTGGTGGATGTCTAGACTCTAGAGTATCCAAACTTTTAAAGCAGGAACGAAACAAGCCCCTTCAAGCGGTACCACAGTGAGCGTAAATTGTGTGCGGACAGCCACTTAAAGCTAAACTAGTCTAAGCTGACTTGAAGCTGGTGGAAATTCCAAAAAAAACCTCTAGCTATATCAAGTACTCACTAACGCGTCGTGTTTTCCAAGCTGGTAGTGTCAATGAACCTTTTCCCGCTTTTAAAGTTTTTAATAGTATGATTCGGAAGTAAATTTTCTTATCAAAGAATCATATCTGACTTCATTTTAAAAACCCAAGAATATTATAAATTCATTTTACTATGCGAATCACAACTACGCTATAAATTTGTTTCATATTCGCAATGCACATTTGTCGCTCGCACACTACCATTGTCATTGCCTTTTTGAATGCCTTTTCTTACCAATTTCGTTTGCGACTTGTTTGGAATTTTATGTGACATTTTTGTGTTGCTCCATTATGCTATACACGTTTTTAGTGCAGTTTACATTTAAAATGGACAAACGTTTTAAAATGGGTCAAACGAGACAAGAAAAAAGTAATAAATTCAAATAAAAGCAAACAGTACACAGCGCCGGCCAAGAGGGTTAACCAAAATTGGTATGTTGCACTGCTGGAATTCCGTTGCTGGCTTAATTGCTGTATTGTTTGGCACAACAAAAAATGAAGAAAAATTTATGCAAATTTTATTTTGTAAAAATTTTATGTGCAAGTGATTTTGGAAAAGTTCTCACAAGCGGCAACATTAAGGCGGAGGATGTGTTGTAAAGCATGGGAATTTTTATATTCGCAATCGAATGAGAGTGCGTTGAATCAGTAATTTAAAGATATAAAAAGACGAAAGAATTAAGAAAAAAAAATACAAAAAAAAAAAAACACTAAAAAAAAATCTTAATACACTTGTTAGGATAAACTGTAAATAAAATTGCTCAGTTCAGCTCAATGCATCACTTGACTCAATCGCTTTGTTATCTTTCGCTGCCAGCATTTACTTATGTACATACGTAGATGACAAGCCCATATTAACGAACGTCTTCACTATGATTCTCGCTGAGTTTGTTTACACTCAGCGGGTAATTAACATTCATGCTTTTTGTATTTTTTATTTTATTTTTTTTTGTTAGACATACGCCTCTTTTAATGATTATGCATTTTAGCAGCGCGCGGGTAAGCAGTGAAAGTATTTTTTCTAGCAATATTTTTAGCTTTTCGTTTTTTGACTAGTCAAATCTTGTTTATACTACCTATTTGTTGCTGTTGTTGTGGGAGAAATCATATGATGGGTTTTGAACATTTTCTACACTTTTTAGTTACATATCCACTTTCATTAGCAGTGCATAATGCAGGTGAGGCAAATCGACGCATGCGGTCACTTGCTGTCGTCAAATGAAAGTAGCTGATTAGTAAGCATTTATGAGAAGTTTCAAAAAATTGCATCTTGCTTATAAAAATTAGTAAGTAGATAAGGACGATACAAACGTAAATAAATTTAAATTTAACAAAAAAAAAAAAACACAAAATCAATAAATAAAATTTTGGTTTGTGGTAGTGGTTAAGTAAGCAAGAGTTTAACTAAGCAATGTGAACTCGGCTTTAAACGATTTTCTAAAAGCTCCTGCGCTTTTGAGATCGACTATTCTAAAACCGAAACTTTCAGTGATCTCCCAAATCAAGACTACGCTAAGTGTTCAACAGCACTCAGTTGCTTTGAATACATTCAGAGAAAATAAAATGTGTTTCATAACACTTCTTTGGATCAGAAAAAAGAAAACCCTTGTGAGAATTTTTGTCATTGATAATGAAAAAAGATGCACATCATTGCCATTGTTTGTAAGCAATAAAGAAACCAACATGCAAGCAAACAAAAAAATTAGGAGCAAAGACTCTAGGAGATGCAAACGAGCTTGAGTAGTAAAAAGAAAACCGCACTGCATACAAAAGTTCCAAGTTATGTAAATATTTCAAAAATGAATTCAAACGCGCAGCATGCCTCTGCTTTGATAAACTAAATGCAGTAATAAATAAAAAGAAATTACGAATTATGACAGCTAAGCGGTTGGGGTTATTCAATATTTTTTTTTTTTTAAACATACAAATTTATTATATGCCTTTTGTCTCTGGTTGCCACTTAATGTAAAATGTATACAACTATACTCGCACAAAAAATTTAAATAAAGTCGTAGAAAGCATAAGAAAAAGTGGATGAAAGTCTTTTGAGTTATGAGTGCTTTTAAATTTAGTAGCTAATTAATTTTTAAGCTCATTTGCCATTTAATTCATCTTCATTTAAGCATAGCTTCGCTGTAATGTTTTTTTTTTCTTTTACCCTTTCTTCTTCCTAAATATCTCTACATCCGTTTTTTATGGTTGTTTTGGATGAAAACAACGCTGTGCTAACAACAAGTGAAATTAAGCTCTTGTTTATTAGGTATTTCTCCTCTTCCTGTACAATATATAGGATTTTTCGATAGGAACGATAGCAAAAAAAAGCACAAAGGGAAGCTGTTTCGCTATCTGTATTGAAAGCTTTAATAAGATGGGCAAGCATGACCTTCAAATGTCCAATTGTACTCTGTCAGTCACGTCCAACTGATAACCCATGGTAGAACATTTTTAAAGCTTTCTGTAGATTTTATATAGACGCGTACAAATTAAATCTCTCTGATCAACACTGTACTATAAGCATAATTTCGATCTATCGCCTTGAAATCGACTGCGGATATACTTACATACATACATACACTGAGGGAAAAAAATATTAAAATCAAATAGAAACGTAATTGATCTTACTATAAACGTCAACGAAAGTACTGTATATCGGTAAATATTCAATTCAATTACGCGCATATTAAAATGACCGCGTTCGTACTGAAAAAGCATCCGAGAAGTGAATAATCAAGAAAAAACTAAAAAAAAAATTTATTTGCATGTTGCCTGCAGCGGAATTCGAACCCGACCATCTCCGGATACCAACAACTTGTGGCAAGCATCTTTGCGCACTCAGCTACACCCAGTCATATAAATTTGCTTTCAAATGTTGAATATCCATCAACACCAAAGAACGCGATTTGTCCGGATAAATATGTATGTACTATGTATGCACGATTGACAGAAATTCTTGAGAATTCTACTCTCATTCTACCATTCTTGCTATGTGTGTATGTGTGTTTCGTCACCGCTCTCAGTGCGGCGCTCTGCATGCTTGGGGTGCGTATGTACACTTACATATACATACTCAGATGTGAACAGTCAAATACGTGCGTAATAAATTTTGTATGAAAATATTATTTTTAAATACGAACATTTTTAAACGACAATCAAATATAAAGTATTCATTTTTACTATGCATTATTTCCCTCAGTGTACGTATGTATATGTCAGATGAGCTGAGCTTTTTTATTCAGGCTACAATCCGAACCACACCTCTTCTTAGTCTACCTAATGATTCAGTTTCTTTAATAATAAGTCCAAAGCTTTTCTGCTCTACAAGTACACTTTTGTAAGTCATTGACTTTTTGAATAAAGTCTTTATCAACAGAAAAATAGATTTCCCAGATAGTTAGTATGTCTTTAGCTCCAAACATTTAGGCCAGCGTTTCCTTTTTTCGCAATATTTTTATACTCCATTATAGGGCCTTGCCTTGGTGAACGAAAAATAAACTTTGACCTTCTTTGGTTTGACAGCAGGAAACAGCTGTCTGGGATATTTCGACACACACACAGAAAAATGTGATCGGCTACAGTTGAACATCGCCAACCACATCTTTAAGGTGGTCCCACTATTGTACTTATGGGCGATTTTTTGGGCGACACAAACTTTCGACATGGATTTTTACTCAAAAATATATGCCTGCACATATATATAGAGATTAATTGACATCCGCTTTCTTGGCAAATCCAAAAATCCCACCTTCATTTTAATTTCTAATTGTCTGGGAGCTAATGTCACAAATCCCAGAAAAAAATGGCTTAGGCTTTCGTTGGTAAGCCAATAGTATTTAAGTGTTGATGTAGCATTTAGATCTTCAGATGGGTTTGGTCGGCGCGCATTTTTCGTACAGGCCCCGTTTAACTCTTTATACGCCTCAAAGCTTACTGGTATCATAAGCCCAGGTAAACCAAGCTTTTTTTTAGATTATTTAAAAGTTATCTCATGATCTCTCATAGAAATTATTGAATAGAAAATTGAAATGACTTTCGCGGTTTGTAAGATTTTTTTTTTTATTAAACCACAAATACTCGCCCGCCTCAACTAAATAGCACACAGCAAAAAAAAAGTTAAATTGATATATTACTCTCGCCTGCTCTATTTATTACCATTTCGGCAGCCCACGCCTTTGCTTTTGTTTTTGCCGCTTTCCTCTTCTCTTCGCTATCTGTCATTTACCTTAGAAGAAAAAACAATAGTAACCACAAATGGCATTCCAATTGTAGTACGTACAAAATGACATTTCTTTGGTTGACCAAAACATAAAAAAAAAATGCATTCAGTGCATTACGTGTGCTCGCGTCAAGCGTTTTAACAATCAAAATTTACATAATGTCAAATGCTTTAGCGTACATACAAATTAGTAGGTTAAATGCAAAGTAGGGAAAAAAATTGTTAACACTTAAAGTGATAGATAGGCAATCAATGTCTGACGAAAAAACCATACGTACCATGGAAATGTGCAACAAAGCGTTTTTAGGACACGAAAACAAGGTCGACTTACAGACAAAACGGCTTTTTTATAGGTTTTACTTACAAAAAAAAAATAAAGTTGTCTTTGAAGTTTTCCCTTTGGTATATGTACATTAGACTGCATCACCGAAAAATGTTGCGGTTTTCCGCCGAGATTACAAAATTTATTATATTTCAAGACTTCCACCTAAATATTTCAGAAAATTATTAAGGCTTACGTGAGCCGATTTGAATATGCCTTCAAAATTTTGTTTTTTTATGAATAAAAACAGTTTTTTAAAGTATTTAAAAAAAAAAAAATCACCTCAAATGATAAAGGTGTAAGCTTAAAAAATCTGCATAAAAATATGAATCAAATTTTTCAATGGAATCGTAATAATGAGATTTTTAATGCTGCTTTTTAACTTTTTTCAAAAATTGGTTAAAAAAAAAAAATAAATAACTGGGCCAAAACTATTCCGATTTAGACCTATGAGGTATCAGTGAAAAAGTATTTTCTCACTATTTTTATTTCTTTGCAAAACAAACAAAAATACCGACACATCTTAATTCAACTTGGAATGACGCTCGTTCACCCTACCTTTCTTTTTTATACTTTGAATGATTTTTTTGCAAAGGAAATGCAAAGGGCAAAGGAGTAGCTTTCCAATGATAACACATAAGTCTAAATCGGAACAGTTTTGGTCCAGTTGTTCAAGTGTTTCTTATACCAATCTTTGAAAAAATTAAAAAAAAAAACAGCATCAAAAATCTATTATTACGATTCCGTCGAAATTTTTTTAAATATTTTTATGCAGATTTTTTAAACCTTAAATTTTTTGTCATCTGAGGGAATTTTTTCCAAAAAAAAAACTTTAAGAATCTATTTTATTAATAAAAAAAATTGCATTTTTGGAGGTATTTTCAAAATATTTTGGTGAAAATCTTAAAATATAATAGATTTTATAATTCCAGTGCAAACACAGTACCATTTTTTTTTTGTATGTGGAGTGATGCAGTCTAATGCAGTACATATGTATGTATGTATGTCTGGATACATATTTTGCTAACCAGTTTTTTCTTTTTATTTTTTTAATTTTTCTATTCATTTTTATAGTGCCGGCTTTTAGTTTGGTTTTTGGTGTGTTATTTTTAGATTAACTTGCTACATTACGGTGTTTATTTTTAATTTTTTAGGTTATTCCAATAAATTTTCATAATTTGTTTTACTTGTTTTAATTACTATTTTTTTTATTTTTATTTCTTAAATTTTGTTCGATTGTTGAGTTCNATTTCATAGATTGTTTATAATGACTTTTGCTAAAATTTCAAAATCAAAAGTTATCAAAACAAATTCTATGGGACTGAGAAGTATTATTTTCTACTTTTTAGTCCATTCATAAAAGCGTTGTATATTAAAAAGTTTTTTTTTTATATTATTTATTTCAAACTGATGTCACTTTTTTCTTAGCTTTTTGTATTTAGATCAAAATTAATTAATTTTTTAATTTGTATCTGTTTGAACGCAGTCTCGCTTTTAATCACTCTTTTCGTAAGAATATAAACTTACAGAGATCAATACGTTTCGCACTAACACATTCACTATCACTTTTTTCAAGTGCACTATTTTTCTGTATTTACTTTCCACATTTTTTTCTATAATTGCCTTTTTACATTTCGCCATAAAAGAATTTCGACACCACACTCAAAGCACACATTAAAATAATCTTAATAACCTTTTTAAGTGTGGTTAGCAAAATAATGTATGCAAACAAGCTTATCTAGATCCACCTGTGCAACTCTGTTGTAAAGGGCGCACAATGTTTACCGTTAACTTGCTATACAAATATGCCCTACAAAAGCAGATAATACACTTATGCCACCAAACTTGTTTTGCAATTGTCATACATTTATGACACCAATATCGCGCCGCTCTCCCTATCGCACTCTCTCACACGCTTCTGTTTTCACCTGTTGTCTTTGTACTACAGTTGCGGCTGATGCCTTTATCAGCTGACTCTGCCTCTACATATAGAATGTATGTAGGTTAGATTTTCTGGCAACTTTATTTCGTCGCTTGTGTCACCAAAGCTTTTAAATTTAGTTTATTGTTTTACTTGAATTTTTTTATTAAGTTTTAACGACATCTTGTCTACTATGAAATTTCTCATTCATTAGAAGTCTCGCTTAATTATTTTTCATGTATGTTTAATTGGTTGCTGGTTATACAGGTTTTAATTTGTTTTTTTTTTTTTTTATTTTAATTCTTGATTCTGTTTCCATTAAAAATCAATTAAACATGTGATGACAGTGGCCAAGAAATTCTAACCAAGCATGGTAGACTAACGGCAGTTTTTATTGCTTTTATTTGTGTTTTTATTGTTAGTGCTTGTATTTGTATTTTAAATCCTTTATCGGAACTAATAATGTCCGAGTGTAAAATTTTTAGTGCACCATTTATGGGTATATTTCCAGCTGGAAATTGAATCACAGCACATCGTGTTTATTCACTTACTGCATTTGAATTCTTCTCAAGCTGGTTAACGGTATTTTTCTTGTAGGCATAGTAGGTCATTGTGCGGCTAATAAAATCTAACACTTACTTTTATTAAGGCAATTTATTAAAAAAAAAAAAACAATTAGTTTTATGATCTTCTTGAGCACATTCGAGATTCGGTTTTTTATTTTAAGTCAGTAGGTGAAAAAAATCGGTATGAAATTTTTATTCAAAGCATTCCAGGAAGTTAGATTAAAAAGTGTTGTTTTTTACAAGATCATATCGAATAGTATGACGTAGGATAGGATAAGATAAGTATAAGAAAGGATGGGATAGTATTTGATAGAATAGGATAAGATAGGATTGGATAGGATATAATAGAGTAAAAAAGAAAAATGGCGCTCAGAAAGGGATTTTTGAGCTCATTGATGAAGAAGAAAATCTTAGCATTCACATTATTTAAGCTATCTTCTTTCATTGTACTGATCGCGTCATTAAAAATCAATAATTGATTTCGATGCTTCCAATCCTGAGTGGCCTTTCAAAGAGCACAAAGAACTCAATGATTAAGTACTGAGATCTTAACTTCAATTAAAAGAAGAACTCTGCCTCTCAACCAGACCAAATGGTTTGGTTTTTGAAAACCGTACAGTTTAAAAGCAGGCTGTAAATAAAGTTTACGGCGAATATCGATTGAGCTTCTGCAATAATATCGAAGTAAACTCTGTGATTAATCGGTTGCGAAAAGTTCTACCAGAGTGTGCAACGTATATAAACTCTATCCTCATGCCTACTGGCGACTGGACATCATCGTGTAGTGACAGCTAGATATCCTAATGAGCGATAGCTTCTAGGGGTGATTTAATGACATTGTCAGAGTTCCGCCAGTTCCTAAGACCAATTTTTCTCTAGGAAACTCTGTTCATAAACAAAGTTATTAAGAGATTTTCTTCTGCCCAACTAAACTAAACTAGATCTACGGACATTAAGTTGAATAATAGACAAATAGAACGGTAAGACAGGATAGGGTCTGTAAATTACAGCGAGCTAAAAGCAAAGCGTGAAAAACCCCGTACGTAGACTCTAGTCTATCAATATAAATTGCATCCGAATAAATACTACAGTGCTGCTGGCAAAAAATCCAAAAGAAGACTTAAAGAATGGAAAAAATTTGCGCATTCTTTTTCGAAAATGCATTGTATACACTAAATAATATATGTATGTAGATAAGTCACCGACAGTTCAAGTGCAATTGGCAATGGAAACGCAATTCAAAATTGCAATGCCTTGTTTACCAAAATGCTTTCAAGTTCAACCACTAAAAAGTTCAATGCATTCCCAAAATATTTATCAGACAAAATTGTTGATTTTTAACTAGTACACACAAAGTGATTACAGTCGCAAGCAATTTTTTTTCAAAGTCCTCATAATTTGTATGACAAACAATGTAATCACATGCCGTGTAAAATAAAATTATGTACACAGTTAGTCCTAATAAAAATATACACTTCCACACCAACTTGAAAGTTAGCCAGACCAGTATATGGTTTAAGTAAAAAATATCACTTGAGAATTACACAAGTAAATATGTGAACATTTGGGCATATCTATACAAAATATGTGATTTCATAAGCAGGCGAGCGTCAGCGTTGAATATTTTGTATATGTGTGTAGACATCAAAAATGACATGACACAATCAAGCGACAAACACAGCGACAACACAAAACAGTGGACAGCCGCCGAGATAGACGGACGACAATTGCTAGACATGCTGTGATTTTGACAGTTCAATGTACCTTAAATGACAGATCAAAAGCTAAAGATACATAGTTGGAAACAAGCTGGCAAAATATTTCAAATTAACAATAATATTTAATTGGCGTCAAATAGAGACAGGCGCGGTGATTGTCGAACATAAGATATGGCGCCGATAAACAATATAATAAACAAATAATTGCGAAATTTAACCAAAAGGAAAGAAAAGAAGTTCCGACAAGGAAATCGAATAAATAACTAGGAGGTGCTTAATTGAAAAATATACCAAATTATAAGCACATACATACATATGTACATATGTATGTAAAACTAAACATTTTCTAATCATAAACAGGCAAGCCGTGGAAACTAGTTTGAACAACAAAGTCAAAGCAAAAAAGGCCACGGTGAGTCGAAAAAAGCTGACTCTGACGCTTGGCGGCCTGTCTGTCAACTCCTCAGCACATTTTAATGAAGTTTCAAAGCTGATTTTCATTCTTCAAGGTTACGCCTAGTCAAACGTTGACGCAGTGCGTTGCTGTATGTTCAGTGCGAAGTTCAATTAACACACCGTATTCACGCGCAAGTTTCAATATAGTTCGCCGCACGCATATCGCGGTCAATTTCCTACCTATGCGTACGCCACTTTTGACACAACTAATCACCGAAGCGCAAGTAATCCTTATTCAATGATACTAGATTGGAAATCACTTTAATTGCGCGTAACACAGCTGTCAAATTGAAATGACAGCTTCACACAACAGCGTACGAAAGTGCGTGCAATTAAAATTATTAAGCTGGAAAATCACACATATAAGGAAAATATAGGTCAAAATCAGGCAAAGTAAATGAAGTAAAAAGAAAAAAAAAATTTTAAATAAAACAAGCGCAATTCTACCTTTGCATGGCAGGCGCTTTCAATGCGTCAGCGCGCAGCTTTCAAGCTGTCAAATGCGTGCTGCAATATATGTCAAAAAATTGACTGACAACTGTTATTAAAGGCAATGCGTGGTGTAGTAGTACCTTTGGCAGGCATAAATCACAACAACACAACCAGCTGCAATTTTATATGGCTGACGATGCGCGCTGCATATGCGCTGATGGCGGTGATGGCTGATTGCTCGCATTGGTAGTTGTTTAATTGAAATTAGGCCACTGTTCCTAAGGTAATAGAAATATGTATATACGCAGAGCTGCGTAATAGTTATAACTGTAAATGCATGCCAAAGAGCTTTGGACAAGAATGTCAACATTGCGCGAGACAAAGTTTTGCTCGAAAGTTTTTTGTAATGGTAACTCGAAAAGAGAAAAAATCTAGAATTATTCACAGTAGACTGGGATTCTCCGATGGTCTCGTACTTTAATTTTTTAGTCAAAAGAAATTTTCTCTCCTTAGATCGTTGGAAAAGGTGTTGGTACAGCATCACTGGAAGCTTCTGGGATATCGTAGTTTTTTATTCTAAAAAATAAATGTTACAATCTGACTATGACCTCTATAATTTTAGCCAAGGATCGAAGTAGAACCTTAGCCGGAGAAATTTGGAATAATTATTGGACAGAGTCTCCAACATAACGTTGTTGTGCACTAAGCCTCCGTTCACTTGCTTGTATGGTTCGAGAATTTTTGATAGATTCGAGGCTTCTTGTGTTACAACCAATTATTATTTTAAGGCCCAAGGGATCCTAAGCAGCAGATTCTAAATTCTTAATCGAAGCATTTCTTAATGGTTTTTGGAGTGCAATATGAAAATAAAGACGCTAACCTGAGAGAAAACTTTAGATTAGGTTTGCATAGGATTGTTGTAGTTCTTGTACCGGCTACCAAACTCCGCTCAGATTGGCTTGTCCATCAACGTTGTTGCCAGACTCAGCTAAAGATAAGCCCAGGAAATGTGAAGCTTCCACTGCTTAGCTGCGTAGGGTTTTGAGGGCATGCGGGCAGATGCCGTGAGTCATGTGGTGACTCCCCGCATACCGGGCACGAGTTTAGCCTGCTGCAGTAGCCAGAGCGAAGTTGCAATATTGTCTTCCACGGCAGACAAAGCTTTGTCCCGTCCACGTCGGGTAGTTGTTTACCCAAAACGCCATTCACAGGTCGGTAGTCGATGTAAGTCGAGACCGACTCCCTGTGAATTCCGTTTATGGCTCTCTGGACGTCGTCCGTCAGTTCGTATAGACGCCTCCTGACGTGCCTTGGCGAGGGCTCTGCTGCAAGCAGGTATCTGTTAGGGTGGCCGCGTCTTTGGTACCCTACGAGGAACTGCTTGCAGATCATTGTGTTTTGCCCCTTGATAGGAAGCATCTGGGTCTCGTCGTGTAGGTGGTGTTGAGCCGACATCAGAAGTCGTGATCCGTAGTTCCGTGTTTTGGCAAGTCTGTAGCTTCGTCCACTGCGTCCTGCTAGTCCCCGGCGACCACACGGGCGCTGCATAGTTTATAACCAGCCGTCCATTTGCCTTGTATGTTGCCAAAAACGTTTCTTTGTCTTTTCCCCAGGTGCTGCCGGCTAGCGACTTGAGAACCTTGTAGCGGCTCTGTACTCGATTGATAATTGCGGTTGTATGCGCCGAGAAGGGGAGCAGACTTCCGAAGGTAACTCCGAGCATCTTCGGGTTATTCACCAAGGGAATTGGATCGACGATCCCCAGCTGCAGTGTGACCTCCTTCGTCCAGGTGGTAAAAAGGATTGCCGAGGATTATGTAGGGGGCAGGGTTAGGCTCCTTGCAGGGAAGAAGCGAAAAAGTTCGAAGAGGTAACCGTTTACTTTCGAGCAGAAGTCATCAGCTCCATTCCCAGACGCCATTATCGAGCAGTCGTCAGCATAAGAGACAATCGAGACTCCCTTCGATGGTTGAGGAAAGTTTGAGATATAAAAATTAAACAGTAGCGGGGAAAGGACAACAACCTGTGGAATGCCCTATTTAATTTCCCTCGATTTGCTGGTTTTGTATCTAAAAATGACTGACGAATGTCGACCACTCAGTTAATTTGCCGGCCACTTTTTGAGTCCCTTTGCGAGAGAGGAAGCCTCAATATTTTCTAGTAGCGTGGAGTAACTGACGGTGTCAAACGCCTTTAACAGATCCAACGCTCCTAGGACTGCTCGCTCTCAGTGGAGGTTTCGCTTTAGACCACGTGTTATCTGTGTGTTTATGGTATTAAGACTTCGCTGTCTTTGCCGTGAACCTTCCGTGATATTGAACCCTCGACATTGCAGTAAAAGTTGCGACTCCAAGGCCTTCGAACAAAACGATCACCAACATTTTTAATTCCAGCCTGAATATCTTAAGATGAGGGTATCTCTTTTTACAATAACATCGATTTCACGGTTCTCTACAGTTGATATTAAGGCTGACGCCTTAGGATTATAAATTCTGTTTTGTTGCTCTATCATTATTTTATAAAGATTTAGATACTACCCAATGGAGTATAATAAGGTCGCAGTTGAAATTATTACAGTCAGGAACCAAGACCTGAGCCTAAGGAGTTCGACTACTTCAGAGAAAACTGAAAATTTTTATGGTGCCTCATGTTCTTATCGGCTCATTTTGGTTGTTTCTCTCAGTCAAATGGCGGCAAGAGATGGCATCTGTTTATATTTCGACAACAAGGATATTTTCGTATTCAAAATAGGAGCATAGGTTTAGAGTTTCTCGTTTCCTTAATGAGAAGAGCTCCAAGTAACGGCTTAAATCAGAGGTTTTTAACGCCACAATGCGATTTATAAAGCTCAATATGAAAAAGCTGGAGGAGCTCTACGACTTCCGCTATCGAGTTACCAGTTAAATAAGTCACTTAAGATATCATTTTGAAAATTTCAACTGATCTTTGTCACAAATATTTATGTGTATCCATATGAAAATGCTAATAACACAAATATGCTAGTTTCTTTTTCATATTCTATGTGCATATTTTCGAAGAAATCACTATCAGCTTTCTAAGGCTTTCCAACGCTGATAACTTCAACGTATTCAAATTTAAAATTTCATGTGAAACGATATCTCTCGCGTAACTGCACAGCTATGTAGACGCATCTACAATCTCTCGTGAAGATCTTTACGTGTCGCTAATGAGGAAAACTATGCATTTTAACACTTAATTATATACAATTGTTGGAACATTTGTCAAACCTTTGTATTTGAGATTCTGTGCATGGATGTCACTGCAGCATAGTTTTTTGTTTTTCAAACATTTGTTCCAAATGCTGAGCGAGAAGAAGTGAATTAGAAGAACAGCGGATGAGAAGCTCTGCAACGATCACGCTAGCAATGTAGCGTGTAAACAACAAAGCAAGGCTGTGAGCTACGAGTATTTAAGCAATGCGGTACTTGCACTAAACTGCTGCAACAGTCTTCTATGCTTGTGTGTTGACGAGTTTCTCACCAACTTGTAAGCTCGAAAAAAGTGTCAACGTACATGCCCAGTAACAGTATTGCGAACGACTCACTAAATTATGTTTGGTCACGATTTTGTAGCATTGTTGGCTGCATTGTCACATTTGTTACATACAACTTATTTACTATGTAACTGGCCTACTCGCGCTTTTAAGCTGCTCTGGCGCCGTCACAGCACGACATACAATGCACAGACATACATATGTATATGCATGTATATCGTATGTAGAAACGTGCTGAGCGATAATTAGTTAGGCGTTTTATTTACTTTTCAGCACCTCAGAGACTAAGCAAAAGAATTTTTTATATCTACTTTCAGCATTTCTCAAGCAATCTTGATACACGGACATACATATATCTATGTACATATTGCCTTCATATGTGTGTACATACATAAGCACATAAAATGGTACGAAAGTTTACTTTGATTTCTACGTGAGCCACAACTGTCAATGAACAGTTGGCAGTGCATTAAGCTGTGTAGTTCTTATAAATGAGCTTATTCTTCACTTTCTTGGCGCTACTTTCTATTGAGCATTCACTGAATGCCAAGTAAAGAAAAATTTTTAATTCTTTTCTAGTTAATCCTCATTCGTGTGTGCCTTAAGAATTAATACCAGCTATTCAATTGTAAGTGACATAGAATGAAAAAAGACTAAAAAAGAATTTTCTCTGCTGACTGTGTCCGGTTTCTTGATCACAGCGACTAAGCTGTAGTCATATGACACCGAGCTTGGTTTTACTACAGAATGAATGAATTCTTTCTTTTCTACATTTCTCTAACAAAACAATGAAGTTCATTAAGCTGTGAAATAAATATTGTGGTCTCATGTTTGCCGACTCTCAATTCAAACTATTGTCTTGGATAGTTTTGTTGCTTTTTTCTGTTGCTATTCTTCATAGTGGTGAGACGTTTTCTAGGTTTAAACGAAATTTTTTGTATAAATTAATATCGTTATTCTATGAAGGGTAGTAAGCTTATTTAATTAAGGAATTGTGTCGAAGTTAATCTAGATTTTGCAATAAGTACTAAATAAATTACGACGTATGTAACTACGTAGAAGTAGATAAGCGATCATCAGAGAGCTTATTCTCTAGTCGTTGTGCTCAAATCCTTGCAAAATTTTTGGACAGCAAAAGCTTTTCTGTGCCAACTATATATAAGAGAGCTTCCAAAAGCTTGATAAGCATGCCAATGAGCGCGGTGTAAAAATTTAAATTAAAGTTTAGGATAGCCAGAGAGTAAAAGCTTTCCCTTCCTACATAAAATATGTATGCTGGAGTCTTCAAAAACTCAGGATGTGTACCTGCGAAGAAGTCACGGCCAAAACTCGCGGTGAGTAAAAGCTCTCTCTGGCGTCGGCTGCTGTGAAGTGGCCACTAAAGTAAACAGCCATGATCAAATATGAATTTCCTGACGAAAAAGTTTCTTAAGTTGTCTGTTGATTTTATATCGGTGACGGACAGCACACAATGCAGAGCTTTTTTAAGCTTTCAATACTTTGTGAAATAGAGAAAACATTCTCTGCTTTCGAGACCTGCGGGGTAGTAGCGCCTACTGCTAATCACTACAGCACAGCGGTCGCCACTGAGAGAAAAACGTAGAAAAACACTTACAAAACTTTCATTTCAACATTTCAAAAGAATGTCAAATTTTTAAAGGAAAATATTTTATCTTTAATTACGACTATTCCTCGTCTTTGAAACGAAAGACACAAAATGCATTGGAGAAAAACTTAAAAACGGCTTTCTCATTGAGTCATCTTCTCTCCTAGCTCTCTTTATCACTTGAGTAGCGAGTCTTAAAAAAACAAGAGCTTCCTCGAAAAGAGCCCTAAATTCAATGGCCTGTAGATAAAGTCGAAATAAAGTCAACTCCAAAGTTAATTACAGCTTTTTGACATATTTTTCAATAAACGAACATGAGCGAAGATCTTCAAAAATATGGGTCTCAAATACCAGAAGTAAGCTTTATGGGAAGCGTAGAAAAAATCTTTGTGTAACTAGGTAAAGTCGTTTTTTTTTCTTTTTTGTTACTTAAGATTCTTATTTAATACGAAAACTGTATCGTCAATTTGATCTACTGAAGTTAAGGCTCAGCTCAGTAATAGGTCCATAAAACTCATGGAATAAAATCCATTTAGTTATTCCACCTCCCAACCAATAGTTTTAAGAAATCTAAAGCTCGAATTTCTATCACTGACAGTGTCCACTTTAAGTTGGAACTATTCTGTATCTAATAACAGAATAAGTAGGTGGTATAACTGATCATTTTATGACTTTGTTCCAATTTGTAAAAAAATCATCTTCATTCTCTGCTCACCGCTTTCTACCTAAATATGATTTGTCAAAGCCATTGCACCATTTCTTTTGCAAGCCAGCCATGCTTCTGAGTACAATGAACCTTTTCTCGATCTCCACATCTCATTAAGCATATATTACCCCACAAAACAGTCACAAATTGCATGACACAATTGAGGGTTGCGACAACGGATGGGAATTAAAGTAAATAGTAACACTACATAAAAAGTTTTGTCCGCACAATTGTATGTATGTATGGCTGTATTTCCCAACCCGCGCTTTGACAAAACTAAGCTGACTTAACAACGGTCACACATACACATACACATATAAGCGACCGCGAGTGCATATAGTAAATATGTACTTACAAACCGTTAGATGCCGCAAAAAATTTTCTATGTGGACAGTGTCAACGAGCACACAACTGTCATCTTCATTGGATTGACATGTAGCGGTGCATGAACGATATTACGCTGCTGTTGTTGGCGGCGGCGGCATAAAGTCATAGCGATTGCATTACCCTACTACGTTCATACATACCACCTCCATGTGACCGTGGAATGCATTATAAGGTACACAAGCTGACATATGTATACATTAGACCGTACCACCTTACAGTCAAAAAAATAAAAATAAATAAATAAAAAATTCGCAGAATCATTGGAACTCTCTCATATTATTTATATCGTCGCCTGAAATGCAAAAAGACGTCGCTAAAAGTCATAACTAATAAAAAATTCAGAATTCGATTTTTTATTGATATGATGGATTTCATCATCAAATTATTAGTCACGACTTTTCCATTTCAGTGACAATGTTTGCTACGTCTTTTTGCATTTCAAGTAACGATACGTATTTATTCGTAGAAATTTTGAAATCTCGAACAAGAAAGATCTGTCATTTAGGCTTTTTTATATTTAAAGCGTTGATAAAATAAAAGGAATTACTAGCGATTTTGGGGGTTTTGAAACTTTTTGAGATATTTTCCGCAATTTTGTGAGATTTAGTTTGAATTTTCGCTATTTGTCCGCATTTTTTTTAACTGCAATAGGATTTTTTAGGATTGTTACAGAACATTTGCAATTATTTTAGGTATTTCGGAATTTGCTGAGGTCTTTTGTACTAAGACGAAATTAAAGAGATATTCTTAATCTAGTGCTACATTTAAATTTTAAGTAAACGTTATTTTCGGATAGAATGATAGATAAAAGAAAATTAAGCCAGATTTTGCCTCATAAACATAAAAAGTTAAAATTATCGGTTTTCCTTTAACGACAACTTAAAAGTCTAGGGTTTACTATATTATTCTGCTTTTATTTAAAAATGAATGCCCAATACAGTCTTCGGTGCAGAATATTTTTTTTTTTAGTAAAATCAGTTTTTTTTTAACAAAATATATATTTTTTTTTGTAACAAGCGTGAGTTGCCCTAATGCATTTATTTATATTTTCCCCAATTTGTTGTACGAACTGCAGCCACATTTAATTGCTCACCTTAACAGACAGCCCAGCGAACTGAATTCCAAACAAATCAACTGTAGTTGTTACAACTTTAATGGTTTCCGACTGCTTCGTGTCACCAGAGGTTCGTGGGTTGCACTAATTTTTCTTGTTTTTATTTCTCTGCTTTTAGATATTTCTTCTACCCAGTTATGTAGCCCATTTTTTATACAAATCTTCCCTCTCATTTGTCAGCTCACTGCAGGCGTTACTGTTATGACATTTTCATGGCTTGCCACAGTGGGTCTTCCAAACCGATTTTTTTTTTTTTTTTT